>NC_090235.1:32030990-32330990 GCF_024489055.1 Chanodichthys erythropterus
CTTGTCTTATATTAAAATTCTCTGACATTTCTCTTTAAAATTTCTCATTTTAGATTTTTAATTCATGACCAGTGTTTTGTTTTGCTCTGTCCTCTAAGCTTTTGCATTCGTCGTTGCGTCATGCATCAGGTCAGAGGTTACCGCCGCAAATCAATGCGTACAGTTGTCTGGCGGAAGCTAGACTGGTGGATGGAACAAAACAGGTCCCCCATTCACTACCATTATAAAGCTTGGTAGAGCCAGGATATTTTTAAATATATCTCCAATTGTGTTCGTCTGAAAGAAGACAGTCATATACACCTAGGATGGCTTGAGGGTGAGTAAATCATGGGATGATTTTCATTTTTGGGTGAACTATCCCTTTAACTTTGGTTGAAGCAGTTTTAAGAGCACAGACAGACAAGACAGGTCCCTGCATTCTGTTGACATCAAGCCCTTACTAGAGTTCACTAAAAACTAACCAACGGCAGTACTGCATGTTAGATTGCTGGGGAAGGTGGGGGGAGGGGATGTTGTCCACCATGGCTAGAAGACAATATGACTTTCATTTGCAATTAAACTTCTGTGATATTGTTGAGTTATTAAAAATGAAACTGTGTGTGACAGGAGGATAGTAACACTGCACATATAAGACATGGATGACATGACTGCTGTCACTGCAGGAAGACAGTCTAACATCCCAGCACAGGAGACAAAAAGTGACAGACTTGAGCAGCTCCATCACTGCAGTAATCCAGCTGGACCTGTGACAGATGAAACCCTGCTGGTCCACAGCCACACACTAACCCACCCACAACACCTGACAATAAGCCACGGAAATATGAATGTTCTTCTACTGGGAATGTGTACAACTACGTTTTTTCAAAATGGAGTAGTCAGTAGGTTGTCTGAATAATTATATCGACTAGACGGTCTTCACGTCATTTATAATTATACTGAATTATGGTCATGTCCACCATACGTGATAAGATGATTTCCTAAGGGATGTTCACATATGACAAGATTTTATGTTCAAATAGAGTTTCACAAATGAATAATGCAATGCAAGTTGCATTCTTAGCATGACCCAAGGGGTGTTATAATGGGTATTAGCATAAATGTTCCATCTTTGGCCAGTCATCTTAGGTCAACTACTTTGAGGTAGAGCAACAGTTTAAAGTCAGCTCAACAGAATAACACAGCTGGTTTAACTGCACAGAGAAATCAATACTTTGTACTGATCAACAAAGTACTGTGTCGCATCTGTTTAGTAATTAGAACAGATGTGAGTCAATCATTGTTGGTTTAACACATCACGCATGATGAGAACACCATGTTTGGATCAAGACAACACAGAGATTTACTAAGAGAAAAAAAGCATTTTCATATTTTGAGTTGTAGTAAATCTATAAGGTGTACATTTTTCAATGCCCAATCAGACTCTGTGTGCTTTGATGGCTGAATCTGACATGACTAGCAGCAGATTGTCAGTTGCCTGGAGAATGTTACTGCATCATTACTGCTCTGACAGACAAGCATGAAATCACGATGTCAATATTCATAAGAGGAAAAAAACAATGGGCACCATCCTGGGAAATATCAGCAGGTGCGTGAGTGAGTTGAGCTTGTGTCTGTGTATTCGATGTAAAACCCCCTGCTGTACATGCATAATTAGCGCACTAAAAGACAAATTACACATGAAAGTTTGAGCAAAACAGGTCTCTTAAGCCATAATGTTTAACAGTTTGTAAAACTATATTTTGTATTTTAAATGATATATATCTGAATGCATTCCTTATTGCAAAACAGCAGACCTTCTCTAAACTAGTGATGCACCGATCATGATTTAAATGGCCAATTCCAATTTTTTACAAGCAAAGGGTTGATTCCGGCACGGTTGCCGATCTTTTTGTTTTAAAGTTTTTAATGTTGCTTATATGTCTATGTGGATTTTCTTAATATGCTTTATGTCAAACGATGTGCAAATTTATGTCAACACCATTGCTGAGTATTTTCTCCTTAAAACTGCAGTGAAAAAAAGATCGCTGGTGTCTGTGACATCACAAACTACCTTGTAACCAATCACGTCAACGTGCCAGCAGGCTTTAGCATATCAATAACAGCGAACTAGCAGGGAGTCGAGAAAAGCCAGTTTATCCCAGTATATTTTTAGGTTGATATAATAAATAGTGTAGATTTAGCAATATGGTGTTTGTATGATTTTTATTAACGATGTTATGATAAACTATATGCCTTTCTCCACTGAGTTGTTCAAAATAGTTTGTAAGGATACTGATTGTTAGAAGGCAGCTGTCTGACTCTTACATGGCGAAAGGGAACATGGTTTGTAACATTAGCGATGCGTTATTAGCTGTTTGATAACATAGTCAAGCAAAATGCTAATCATATTTACCCTCTGGAGTCTGAGGCTGTTTTGGGGCCCTGGAGAAGTTTTGACATGCTCTGACATTTGTGCTTTTCATTTGTTCATAAACATATTAATGGAAAAGGTGTCATTACACTGTATTCAACACGAACTAGGATACCATAATATGCAAGCAACATGTATGTACATATTTATATTTTTGAAGGAATAACGTTTATGCATGGTTATTGAAAAACAAAAAACTTAAATCACTGAAATAAGGCCAAAAAGCAAATATTACGTATATGTGTTCACAAGACGTCTGGAGTTTTTGCTTCGAAATGATGAAAAAATTATCCTGCCTACTCGTTCATATAAAACAATAGAAAGATTAAACTTTTCTAAGACACTTTTTGTCAAGAAACACAGTATGCGTGGAGGCATGAATCTTCATGAATAATGCTGTGATTCACACCTGAGAAGACAAAAGACCTGCATAATGACCTGCATAATGGCCTGCATAATGAGGCCTTTCAGTCAGGTAGGCTCTGTGAAAAAAACCCTCTGATAACAGGTTCACATAAGCTATTGTATTAACACAAATATAATGTCCACTCTTGACAAAAAAACAAAACAAAAAAAAAACATGATTTTTGTGATCTCATGCATGCACGTGTTATTACACATGTTGTGAAGAAAAATTTGTATAGGCCCATTAAAGTTTAAATTACAATACCAGTCAAAAGATTGGACGCATTACTATTATAATGTTTTAAAAGAAGCCTCAAGTCTCAAACCAAGTAATGGTTTTCTATTTCAATATACTTTAAAATATAATGTATTTCTGTGATGCAAAGTGTCTGAACATTTCTATCTCTACCTCTTTGGCATTTCATATAGGTTTTTAGCTTAAAAGCATGCATATTTGGAGAAATATTGATGGATTCTTATATGTTTATGTCAATTTTCTATACAGAGGAGTAATATTTATTCAATATTTATTGTCATCACTATGAGCGCTGGATATTGTGATTTCAAGTCATACTTGCAGCCGGAGGGTGCTCTGTACACATTTAGTCCACAACTGTCTCAGTGAAGAACAGACATACCATGTGACATTCCAGGAACTAACAGAGGCTTCCAGAGATCACTAACCATGGCTATAACATGCAGACAGAGACTTTTGAAGATAATAAATAAACGATTGCGACGATGTATACGTATATTGCCTCAGAATTTGCGTCTGAATAGTGCTCGCTCCGTGGGTGTGGCCGCATTAGCGGATAATGAGCTGAATCACGGACGTCTGACATGGCACTGTTTTCATACAGATTACATACAGATAATTTTTGTTTTCGATTTGACTTACACGATTTAAAACCTGACATTTCAACGTTTCTTTAGACATAAGTCTCATTTTTTATGATTAGTATTCACTACGTTACACTTCATTTTCTGAGAACTATCGAGTGGATCTCTGAGCTGCGTGAGTGAGTGGAGGTGGGGCTAATTTGCATATTCATTGGTCCGCATATACTAAATGAGGTAAGGGTGTACAGTTACATTTAAGCTATTTTAAGGAATGAAAAAAAAATTATCACACGGAAAAAACATTTAAATGTCATTTTGGTGATCAAAGAAAATTTGACTACAGGGGGACTTTATGCAAATATATGTGTTGTTTATTTGCACTATTACAGGACAAACTGGCCTTAAACAAAAATATGTGTAGCCATTTAAAATTAGATGCAACCACTGCATTTTATTCATGATTCAAATAAAAATGCTACAAGATGCTAAGAGCAGTTTTCATTTAAATTAGATTGTATAATTTCAAGATTGAGCAAAAACAGCATGGTCCAACTTTAGCTTTGTGAAATTATGCTACATAAAACATACCTGCACAAAACAAAAACGTCAGACAGACTGAATGAAAATGTCAGCAGGTGGCGCTTAACAGCGATTTAGTGTTTCCTTGGTTACAGCTGTACACAAAGCAGTGCTGCACTTATAAAGATCACTTTAATAGCTATTATACGACGGTAAGATCAAAAGAAAATGACATTGCAACTTTTTTAAGATAGTCAGTTCCCTTCAGAGGTACATTTATTTAAATCCCCATCACAGTGAGCTTGCTGTGCCTGTTACAGTATTTTCTCTACTGTCGCATCTTTGCTGTCCTCTCCTCTTTATGTCTGTCTTCAACAGCCTGTGTTAACGTTAACGTCTCTGGCCTGTGTTAACATTACAAACTTTGTATTATTTACACAAAAATTACATTTTGGGAAATTATTGCAATGCAGCTGTGCGGAACAGGGGGTTTACCCCAATCTTCAGTCCATATTCAACAAAATTGCTTTTAAACAGGCAAGGAAAATGACTCTGGACCCATCTCATGTGCTTTATCCTGAATTTGAACTACTTCCATCTGGTCAACGGTTCTGTACTGCAAGGTTTAGATAGAACCGCTATAGGAAATCTTTTGTTCCTTTGGCTACAAGGCTGCTGAATTCTAATTCAAAGGACATGACTGTGTGATTATGTTACTGATGTTGGTGTCTTGATGTGCAGCTTCACATTGACATTGACAAATAAAGTATAAAGCAAAGTAAAGTAACAGATATTGTCCATAAAAAAACAAAAAATTATTTACGGTTGCTGACCGGTGTCTCTCTACCCTAGACCCTCTAAGCTACAAAATAGACCAGACTTTGTCTGTGGCATGAGGATAGCGATCATAAATCTTTCTCTCTCTCTTGTTGATTACAGTCTGATCCATCTGCCCAAAATGAGCTCAGGTTAATATTTTATATCAGTGCGGGAGCCACAGGTCCTTCATTATATGCAACCTTCAGTGAGCAGCGTATGTCAACTGCTGTCTCAGGAGCATGCATGTAATGATCCAGAGGAAATTCAGCCCCTGCTCAAACCAAGACTAATTCCTCATCATTTATGCTGACTTCCAGATTCCCATCCAAAAAAGCACAGACACAAAATTCCCAATGTAGACGAATTTGCAGTGATTCTGCCAGCGGCTGTTTGCATGACTGAGGAAGACATAGTTGTTAATGGAAAGAGAAAAAAAGAAGATGACGGAGCTATTCAGAGGTTTTGATCTTTGTTCAGAGCCCTCAGGGTTTTGCCCTGTAGCATTTGCATCTGTCAGCACAAATGTAGTACTAGTTTCCCTAGAGAATATACCACCAGAAGCTGTGTTACAAACAATCACTATACTTCACTTTGACGAGCTGAACATTTTCTGTTATGCTCTACTTTTAACCCATCATTATTAATATTTCCCTAAAAACTAACTACACTAAGTATTTTTAATGCTTTATAAAGAAGTCTTTTATGCTCACCAATTCCAGTCAAACTAATATTTTGAAATATTATTAGAATTTAAAAAATGGTTTCCTATTTGAAAATATTTTAAAATGTAATTTATTCCTATGATGGCAAGTTGATTTTTTTTTTTTTTATTACGTTATGAGGCTTAAATTCAATTGGAGCATTTTTTATTTATTTAGACAAAATAGTACTGATTTAACATTCTGGCAATTAGATAATCAGATCTGACGAACAATATCACTTGAATTAGTTTTCCCATTGGTTTTTCTCCTTAAATCCTCACATCTCTCATTCTCTCTGCTTTCACGGAGAGCTTTAAAAATGTATTTTCTCTAAATTCCTTCACTTCTAAAAGCTATTAGGATTCAAAACCATAGCTGGGAAGCAGGACCCCTTGACTGTATATTGCTCTGGGCTCCATACCTTTTTAAAATTTAGAAAATGTTCTGAGATCATCTGAACCCATAACTTCACCCTGCTAGCTTTGCCCTTATTCATATTATCATATTCTACTGTGGAAATATTTCTAGGGAAACGTAACAGACCAGATACCTTATCTGTCAAAATGATGCATTTTGAATTATAAATGTTTTTAACATTCGGTAAATGGAAATTTTCGTGTTAACCTCTGTATGCCACAATGTTGTAAATGAAAAACAGACACACTACACCTCTGGCCATATTGCTCATTTCCTCAATTAATAATGGGTATTGTTGATTACTGCGGTTCAACTTGTTTAAGTAAACAAGTCTTTTACTAAAAATGGAAACATTTATATTACCTTTCTGTGTCAAAGTGATATGCTAAACAGGTCATCTGCCATAGGCCAAAGAATTGTTATTTCCAGTGAAGAAGGAAGAAACACGATCCTAATTAACCCCAGCTTGAGCGTGATTTTGCTCTTGGCAGTTCTGTAAATTGGTTGTTGTATCTTTCTCTTTCTATTTCAAGGTAGAAGGAAGTTCTTCTGAAGTGAAGGACTACAATGCTACCATCTCGGCAGGGGTGGGAGGATGTCACACTCTTGTTTCATGCCCTTTATGGGCTTCAAGCTGAGGAGCTCGACAGAGGTTTGATCGCATTAAACCATTACCCTACTGCAGAGAGCCTCCATGCAGCCTGTGTTTGGCTCCCTACCAGTTCACCCAACAATTTTTTATATATATTTAGTGGTGTTTAAGGCAAGCATCACTATACTATAGCTTATACTTATAGATATTTAACTCCAAATTAGGGCTGTCCAAATTGGAATTTTTCTGATAAAAATCATGATAGGGATTTAAAATAAGATTTAAAAAAGCTCCAGGCTTGCTGTGCTTGTTTGTAAGGCAAACTGAAACATCTTTGTGTGTAAGCCACAATAATCCAAATAGACAAAAAGTTACAAAAACATGCAAAATATGAAGATAAACACACACAAAAAGCAAATGCAAGATTAACAAACAACAACAAAAATGGTTGGACTGAGCACTTGATAGTTTCAGACCTTTTTTAGTGGCTTGTTTGCAGGGCTGCACAAATTGACACACAACATGTGATTAAATATCAATATGAAGACAAGTTAAGTTTATAAGAGATGATCAGTTCAAGTGGGCTCTACACTGCTTTGCTTGAAATTAAGTGCTACAGCGATCTGTCCCGCCACACTTAAGTGTGTAAAAATGACACACTTAAAATGCATTAGAAATTTTACAGAAAATTTCATTATAAAATTTACAGAATTTGAAAATTCAGAAATTGTTTCATAGTAAAAAGTAACAAAGCACAAAGCTTATTGTGATTACTGTATGGGAGGCACACTTCAAATAATGTTTAGTTAAGCTTTGTTCACAGCAAAACAGCATAGTCTGAAACATCCTGGCTAAAAATTATTTCTCATTAAAATCGAGAGATTGAAATTTTTAACCCAGCTCTAGCTTCCACACAGCTGACATGTTTACCTGTTGTATTCTTTCCATGTCGTGTGCATGATACAGTCAAAACATGGCACAAGCGCTAATTAAACAAAATGAATTTTCGGCCGCTGAAATGTTGGTGCATCACTACTGGCAACCACCCATCCACAACACCTTAATGATCTCATAGGTATGCCAAGACAACACTAAAATCATGACAGTAAATTTTGCATTGACCAACACTTCACAACACAATCTTTTTTTCTGTATATTTGAAAAAAGAAAAACTTTTTTTTCTTCTGATAATTGCATTTGGATGCCTGACCCTTTGCAGCACAGTCGAGGGGTATTGATTTGCACATTACAGGCTGTGGGAAGAACTGAACGCAAGCTTATGTAACAATGAAAAACTGTATTTCTCAAGAAAGTCCTTCACAGTAGCAATGACTTAACCCTGTAAAGCCTGACATAGGACCTAAATTAAGAAAAGTCTTAAGTCTTAAAAATGTTTAAAATCTCTATTTTTGAAATGGAATATCGCACCTTCAAACAAAATATAAAAAAAAAATCTAATAAAAAAAATACACAAAATAACTACACAAAAAAGTTGAGTACCTTACATCAGGCTTTTATGGTTCATATAGTATAGAAAAAAAACCCAAATTTTATTCAGAGGCTCAAACTGAGCAAAAATACGCAATTTGGTGCAGATGTTATTTATTTGGCAAAAAAGTAGTATGAAATCCTTACAGCTTTTAATGTATATCAATGAGATTAACAGTATAACAGACTACTTGCATAAATTGCATATAATTATCAGCAGTCACTCTATATCTTCCAATAATCCAAAATATATATATTTTTATTTTTTTACTGTAGGGGCAAAACAATGTAAAGCAACACAATAATGATTAAGAGATGTACAAATAAAATTCTTCAAAAGCCTGATGCATCATATTTTATCATTATATTTTAAAATGATTTTTCTAAAAATCATGTATGGATAATCTAGTTGAAATATTACTAACAATATAAAAGTTATTCTTATGTTTAGTTTATAAAAATGTGTAAAGATACCTGACATATGAAGAGACGCATCATGATCTTAAGGTTCTTATAATTATACCTAAAGGACTTTTAGTTTTACTTGATAAAAAAGTATAAACTATCATTTAGATGACAGAAGGCAGACAGAGTACAAAAGCTTTTTCAGCAAAGGATGACCATGTTGATAATTTAGAGGCTTTAGAATTCTGTGTATCAAATATAACCAACCAAACCAAACCAAACCAAACCAAACCACCAACCAACCAACCAACCAACCAACCAACCAACCAACCAACCAACCAACCAACCAACCAACCAACCAACCAACCAACCAACATTCCTCCAGGACACACATACAGTGTGGATTATAAAGACTCCAGTACAAACGAACAGCGTTTTAATGTGAAGTAATTGGAGGTTTGCTCAAAAATACATTAGGTAATAGAACCGGCAGATTAAAGGGGAAAAGATTAGCCGGCTAATATACAATAGATGAGATTTCAGAGCACAACAACAGGGAGAAGGTAATTAAAGAATCAAGGAGGACTTTGTCTAATCATGTTAATTAAGAAGCATGCAAACTGGGACCTACAATCGTCTTTTAAGCTGAATCTTTAATTGCCCTTCGGGTTTGTGAATGCAGGCAGGGTTTGAGGTATGATCTCTGTTGTGTAGAGATTGTGTCAGGCTCACATTTCACTCTACAAGAGATATTCGGCTTTGGAAGGCTGAGAATGAAGCTGAGAAACCAGCTAAACAGCTAAAGAGTATTATCTGAGCAGCTTTATCACCATTCTTCATGAACAGAACTTAAAATGCTTGAAACATTGAGAATTATTTAAAACTAAATTACAACCAATATCAATCAGTTTTTTTATTTTTTTTTATTTGAATGTCTCTTTGTATTGGTCATTATGTCATAAATATGATCATTCTGACATGACTTGAAAAAAAAAAGAAAAAAAAAAAAAAAACTTGGGAAGAAACGTGTTTGAGGAACATGATTCACTGTCCTTCAATACTTCCCTCTACAGACAGACTGTGGAAATCATAATGATATTCACTGCAGTAAATTACAGAGGATGTCAGACAGCATGAGAGAGGATAAAATAAGAACCCAGTATGTGTTTAAATATCACAAACAACATGAGTCTGACAGTATCAGAGAGGGAGAGATGGGAACTATTCAGGAGGAAACAGCACTGCTATAGAAACACAGAGCGTCTGTGCGCAACAGTATGGACAACGTGAAGAATGAAGACAACCAATGAAGACAACAACTGTCACATGAACAATGACATGCATTACTGACAGTTAAAGGTGATGTAACCTAAAGAACATCAGCTGTTGATTAAACCCAGCACTTCACACATCTAAAACACACTCAAACATGCAATATGTTTAAGATAGGCAGTAGAACATCACTTTAATAACCTGCAACACAGCATTCAACATATTTTTCTACAAGAAATGAAAGAAAAATGCATGCATTTTCAACTTAATTTTTTACTTAAATTGATTTATTTGAAAGAAAAAAAGAAAAAAAACTTTAAGAATATTTATCATCCATTTATTTGACCTAATATTTATATTGTCCACTGTACTGGAATCAACAACAGATAATTTCTGTAAATACCAGTGGGCTGGTGAGTTGTGGTATATCACTTTATAGGCATTTTATTTCATGGTGTATTAGATTATATTAGTTATTTTTGCTTGAAATTTGATGGTAACAAAATCACTCACTTTACTTGTTTCCATCAGTCTGATGAATCCTTGACTGAAAGAACTTAATGAGCAGTTACTGAATCAATATCTGACTTCCCTGCTGCTTCCCAGCAAGTTATTTCTCATTTTATTGTCATTTTTTTTTTTTTTTTAGAAATGGCGCAATTAAATAAAGGTTTTCAGTAAGCAAAAAAAAAAAAAAAGAAAACATCCAGAGAGGCTTCAGTACTGAAGAAACCACTCACGATGCTCAACTAACAAGATACAAAAGTTTGGGATTGAGATATATTATCTATATAGAGCTATGAGTTGGGGCCCTCGGGGGGCATCCGTGAGCTGTTGGGCTAGTTTTTGTGGTTCTAGTCGGGCTCATGTCAGTGACAGCTCGCCAATTCATTATGTTGGGCTGTTGGTAAGAGAGAGAACTCAGATTGGCTGTTCAGTTTAGTGAATGAGTCAGTGCACGAGAATAAAAGCCAAAGTTAAGAAAGCAAGGAGAGAAGTCAGGGCGGCACAGACAGAAGACTGTTCTAATTTTACATCATCTTACCTGAGCATTCCAATACACAAATATTTTCATAACAACATTAGATACCTGAAATAAGGTAAGTGATCAACATGATTGATATTCAAAATGGTATGCAAGCACTGCTTTTTTTACAATTTGTATATCTGCATTCCTAGTTTCGGTTTCACTTTTTTAATTGACGAATATAGACTATTGATACCTGCTGATATAGACTAGGTTATTCTTACGCTTTTATCTTACAGCTTTTTGGGCCAGACGCAGCTGACGCGAGTCAACAACACATTCCACAGACTTTGATGTCGGTTTGGTGTGTCACTGTCTTTATGCTCGCCATGGCTGTATTTATTTGAAAATAAAGTAATATTGTGAAAATACAAGACTTTTCTATTTGAATATATTTTAAAATGTAATTTATTCCTGGGATGGCAAAGCTGAATTTTCAGCTTCATTACTCCAGTCTTCATTGTCACATGATCCTTAAGAAATCATTCTAATATGCTGATTTGCTGCTCAAGAAACATTTGTCATTATTATTATCAGTTAATTTGTTTGGAAACAGTGATACATTTTCCAGGATTCTGAATACAAAAACAAACAGATAAGTTAGGGGAAAAGCATTTATTTGAGATGGGAATCTTTTGTAACATTATAAACATCTTTACTGTCACTTTTGATCAAATTTTTTCTTATCATCAAAAACTTTTGAAAGGTAGTGTAGATAAAAAAGTATTTTGTGTTAAAAGTACATAAAACAGTAAAGTATATTTATTTATAAAGCTGCTTCATTCCAAAGTTCCTGACTATTTAAATACAAAAAAAAAAAAAAAAAAATTTAATTCGGTTAATAGGTTTAATATGTTTTTAATAGATTACTTTGGAAATTATTATAAAGGGCCATTATTTCTCCTGTACTTTTTAATAATTTCAATAAAAATGTGAATATCATCTTGTTCACCATCAACCAAAATTGTAAGAATATTATTAGTATTGGTACATTTTTTCTTATATCAGCATTCTGCACTATGCCACTGCCTATTTCTCAAAGCTCTCATTTGAAAATAATGCCACTTCATAGAAAAAAAAAAAAAAAAAAAATTGACAATTGGTAGAGAACGAAATCAAAAAAGAAATCAAGGTTATAGGAAAACAAGACCACATGCCATGTTATTACTGATTTTGGCAGTTTATGGTACTTGATCTAAAAATATGACATGAGTAAATGGTCAGCCTATTTAACAGCAGCTGCTGTGTATTGTTTATCGCTCAATTATGCCGTTCATGTCTCCGTCTGGTGATATTTTAATGACCATCATATAAGCAGTGGCTTTAGTGCCCACACAGTGATCAGCAGAGAGCCCTACAAATCAACAGTCAAACCTTCTTGACTCTCTGCAGCCGCCAATGACGTAAAATCATCTCAACCACACAGAACATTGAGTGGAGACTGATTACAATTGCAGGAGCTCTGGAGATGCAGAGGAGGAGATGTGAAGGAGAGTGCCAAGGTGGATGCAATGAATTATGCTTCATTCTTTTAAAAATTGGCTGTTTCCCAATTTAAAGAACAGACTTGTGTTCTTGTGGAGACCGGTCTTGCAAGGTTGGCTTGAAAGAACACAAATGTTTACTTTCACAAGCCATCACAGCTTGCAGCAGGAATCCCTTAAGTGAAAACAAGAAGTTTAAAGCTTACAGGCTTCCGTACGTCGACAGCCCACAGCGTTTTCTGGGATTTCAAATGGTTTGATTCTCTCAAGTCTGCATTCAGTGCATCCACAAAATCTCGAAGAACACATCCAGGTACTTTTATACATCCTCTATACTTGCGTTCTTGAGTATTTGAATTGAACTTTGACGGTTGATGATGATGTAGTATGAGAACACAAGGACACAAGATCGTTTATTGAACGCATATTGAGAAATGGACATTATCTTCTCAGAACTCAGCCAATGGACCTTCTCCATCCCTCTATCCTGGAACTCTTTTAAAGAGACAGCGCATATATATATTGAATCCATCTTTATCTGTGTGCTGTCTCTTTAAAACAGTTTGGAACATCTGAAGTAAAGGGAGATGACTAACAACGAAGTCATGAGGCTGTGTAAACCACTTTATGCAAAAAAAAAAAAAAAAATTGTTCAGGAAAACTGATAAAATGCCATCTAGAATGAAAATGTCCCTTGGCCTACTACCACTGACTGCGATATTGAAAATTATTTGCTGGGTTGTTTAGCTCATGGATTCAATTCCTTTGCCAACCATCAAGTGGTTGAAAAATAAGTTGTTGGAATTATTCATTTTGATTTATTGCTGCATATATACAACATAAGTTATCAGCCGATATTATAGATCAGTATTTGATGACAGTGAACAGATTTACAATTGCATTAAAATACTGATCATTTCATAACACTGTTAAATGTAATAGCAAATCTCAAATTTGTCACCATGAACATTAAAAGATGTAATGCCAAAATTATTTTTTTTTTTTTTTGGAAAATTCATTAGACAAAATAGGGCAGAATTTTAATATTGGCCATTTATCGATTACTGGCCCACATAAAAATATTTAAATCAGCTTATAGATATCAGCCACATTTCTAATATCGTACATTCCTACTTTTGTCCACATTTCAACAGGAAAAAGAAGAGAAAACTGTGCTCATCAAACATTTTATGCAACGAAAAAAGTTGGTGTAGGATTTAATTTAAAACACATTTTTCACTCTAAAAAAGTAAAAATTGCTCAGAAATTACTTGTAAATTTGAATTAAGCACACATTAAACAAGAAATAGTAGAAAGACTGAAACAGTATTTTCTTGTAAAACATAATCCAATAATGTATATATACAGCTATGGAAAAATTTAAGAGACCACTTAACATTGATTTCTGAACTTGGAGTGGTCTCTTAATTTTTTCCATAGCTGTATATATATATATTTTTTTTTTTTTAATACAATGGGGGTTTTAAACTCCGGGGACAGCATATGTGACCAGCTGTTGACTGAAATACAATGATTTAGACTCTTTGATATCATTGATATCTTACTTTGTAAGAAAGAACAGGAATTGAAAGTCATTTCTTATTAGAAACATCTTACATGCCCAGTGGCCTGAGAAGAAAAAGATAATTAAAAATTTCCTCCAAACAAATAAAATATTATCACAGTTCTTATTCAAGAACTCGTTACACACAGGAACACAAATTATGTGCATATTCTGAGAATAAATAATTCATAAACAGGATTTGATTATCTCCAAAAGTGCCGCTTGTCTTGGCTGGAAAAGGCGCTATTTACGGAAGCTAACCTTTGGCCGCTGGGCAGAGGAATCAGTCTCAGGTGGCCTGTGTTTGAGATAAGCTGTTTTGCCCATCTCTATTATTCAAAGCCTGCTGCTGCCAGTGGCTCTTCCATAATCACTGAGCATTTTCTCTGCCAGCAAAATAGTTGAGTTGAGACCAGTGGTTCATTCAGAGGAACAACAGGAGGAGTGATTGTGACCATCAGATGACCTTATCTACATCTGGCAGTAACTTCAGTTTTGCTCAACTTGGCAAAGGTCAGTTCATTACTGTGGTCAACTAGACAGACAGATGTTATCACTCCATCAGTATGAAGCTAGATGATTTCCTCTGTCACTATCGCAGAGAAAAAGACAGGAAGCAAATGATACAGAGCAAGAAAATGCTGTGAAGGTGCATAACACAAAAGAGACAAGAACCAATGACATTTGCAAGCATGACTGAAATATGAAAGCTGTGACAGAGGATATAAACTGAGTTAGATTTTTTACTTTAAATGTATGGAAACAAGCAATGTGAACACTCTCTAAACATCTCCTTGTTCCACAAAAAAAAAAAAAATAAATAAATAAAAAAATACTGAATAAAAAAAATAAAAAAATAAAAATAAAATAAAATAAAAAATAAAAAACTGAAGTCATTCAGTTTGAAATGACATGAAGGTTAGAAAATAATTGCTTAACTGTTGTTTTTGGTGAACTTTCCTAATAAATCTGGGTTCTGCATACTAAAGTAAGAGTTGAACTGCAGCTAAATTCATAGTCGTGATTTACTGAAATGCTTTTTTCAGTGCACATCATTTTTTATTCACAAAGAAAATGTGCTATTCACTTAATTCATTCAATGTGAAAAAATGTGCTTGCCTCTTGGAGGAGGAAAAGATTTAAAATAAAACTTTAATGAAAATGACATTTCTCCATCACAAAGCAACTAACGCACGGAGTGTTTCCATGGCATCAAATTCTGCAACGGCGACCATTTCCTGCCAATTTTAAACTCTGAATGGGAGAGTGGAGCACTTATTAGAACACTTATTAGAACCATGTGGTCTGACAAACTTTATATTGCTCCCAAGTGAAATTAATGGCAATTAAGGCAAATGTATGTGCTTTCTCTGAGTTGAAACTCTTTCTATAAAGTGGTTAAAGAAAAGAGATTTATTTTTATGAGGTGGTGCTGAAGAGCTAATGTAATTATGGTAAAGACATGACTAAATTGTATACAGTAGGATGTTGCACACAAATGCGGCCACCCCTTACACAATACATACATAACAGAAAAGAGCTTTGCTAATGGTGGAAAGAGCTGCTGTTGTTCAGCCTTTCATTTCCATCCTAATGAACTGATTTATTACTCATTTGTACATCAGGATGTGCTGATCAGCTAATTTAAATGATTTTTATATTTATATGTACATTAGTTGTCATTTTAAATCAGGGCCAAGACACTCTACCCACATCCAACAAAGTTAGCGAGGGCATTTAGGATGATTGAAAATGAACTTTGGAGCAGTTTGGTTCTGGTGATAAAGCAATCCAAAGAAATCACACTGACGAACCAAGCTGTATCATAACTCAAAATGGGAAATGTTTGACATAAAAAGAAGCAGTGTCTGAGCCTGTGGCACATGATTCATCGCTGTTGAAAACCAAAGAGTCTCTTCATTTTAAAATGTTGTTCAAACACAAACAGGTGTATGCTCTGACCAATGAGAGGACAGCTTTACTCACATGTGACTTGCATAAATATATTTTGGTAGACTTTGAAATATTGCTGTGCGACAGCAATCCGAACCAAGAACAAAATTCACAACACTTGAAATCTCTGTTAAAGCTAAATAAATTTTTGTATGCTTTTTTACAATTATGGTTACAAACTCTCTCTCCGCTTCCCTACACTTATATTTTAAGAGATTTAATGGCCAAAAAAAGAGACAAAAGATAACAAAATAAACCAAGTTAAATATTAATTTGACTGAAAGCATTTATTTTATTGATATAGCGATTATATCTTTAACAATAATTCTTTTAGCCAAGATAATTGTGATGATATGAGTCATAAACACAATCTTGGGATTACTGTAGGCAAATACAAGCTAATTTTCGATGTTAAGTGGAAGAAATCCCAATAAAAAAACCTACCGCAGACTAAACAGAGTATGTTGCACACATCTGATGCAAAAAAACTGGCAAACTCTGTCAAAAATCCAAGTTCTTCCCCAAAAGAGTTTTTTTAACCCGTTTCTAACTTAAGAAGAAGCGAAAATTACAACTCCAAAACAAATCATGGGTTTGTCATCGACAAAAGCAATGCGGGCAAAAACCTTAACCATTTTCTGATTTTACTGAGAGGTTTCAACTAGAAAAAAAAAAAAATACAAAAATGTGTGTAAATGGTAAAAAAGGAAGAACATGAGAAACTCAGCTGAGAAAACCAGGTTCTTCTGAGAAGCTGTAATCACTGGATGCAGGTCCTCCTGGAGCCAAACAGACAGTCTGAGACACTCAAATAACTTATTTTTCTCCTCCACTCATCTCATTGTTCACCACTCTAACCTCCTAACGATTATGCTACTGCATTCATTCAGTTGACACAGGAGGTAGATACAACGCTGTGGGCTCTGAGTCACTGCTAATGACTGCTAGGGAGTGGAGAAACTAGATAAAGTAGGACAGGTCTAATATTCCAGTGGAAAATTGGTTACTGTATGAGCCATATGATAAAACACTAGCTTGCTTTCCTGTCCGTTTAGCTGTTCCAGACAAGAGTGGGCCCGGACCAGAAAGCAGCTTCTCACACATGCTGATCTGACAACATCCTGCCGACTACACCAATGTCGGACAGAAGTCTAGGCAGCAGGTGGGGCATTTGTGCTCGGACAGGAAGATGTAAGAGGACGTGACCCCACCTTCTGCTAGATCTCTGCTTCCAGACATTGCCATGGCAACAGGCAGTGTTATTTGCTGAAGACAGTGGCAGTTTTGGGAGTACAAGGGCCTGCTGGAAATCAGGCACAGCAGTGTGTTGCTAATCAACTCTCAAATCGGTGAAGCAAGCTCAATCACCGAGACATATTTTGTCGTTGAAGTACTTCATGTGTATTATAGGTGCTATAATACAGCATGCTTTAATGAAATTCATGAGATGTAATACCTGTACATGTTCCCTGTTACACAGACGTCTTCTCTGGTTGACGTTTGGGCGGTTTCCTCAACAACTGCAGCCAGTGACGGGACGTGATCTGATGCTGGGGGTTTCTGCTTGCTCATGTGGGGCCTTTCTTCCTCGTCCTCCTCCTCTGCCTCCATCCTTTCCTCTTTTCCTTTTCCATCACTTTCATTGTCACTCTCTTCCCCAAGGATGTCATCCACCTGCCCAAAACAGGAGTTTAAATTAAAGGATCTGTTTATACAATGGAGCTAGACAAGTTGACAAATTCAAGATATATTCTCATAATTTTCCTTGTTTCAACATTTAGAACTGTAGTTATTTACTGCAATTCCAAATGAAAATGTAAACTTTTAATTGCTACTTCAGGGAAATGAGTGTTATATCATTTAATTAAATAATAATAATAAAAGAAATGCTGCTATTCTACTTTTTTGTGTCAAAAATGACAGCGAACAGCCATTTTTGAACAGCCTAAGAGGGTTAGCCTTGAACTTTTACCCTTAGGTTCTAAACACCAAAAAGCTGTTGTTTTACATGTAAATGTGTGATTTAACAAGTTAATGCATGTACCAGAAAGTTTAGCAACTTAGTTTGGTATTTTTGTTGGCTTTGAGCTATGAAAGTTACGATGTGTGATCATAATACATTGAACTCTTCCAAAAAAATTCAATTTGTCATGATATGACCCCTTTAATGTGTATGAATGTTAGCACTCAAGTGTTTAGGCTTGGTCTGAGCTTTCACTGATATGTGTTAGTGCTTTCATAAAGGCAGACCCGGGGCACAGATCACCCAATTATTCTTAGCAAGAGTTGTTAGACAGGCACTGGCAAAAATGATCAGCAACTTCACATCCGACTGATCTCTCTGCTAGCTCAGTGTAATTGCTCTCTCCTTCTCTTGGGAATAGCAATCACACACACCATTTTCCCCCTTTCCGTTTATTATTACATTGAATTGAGCATCTGAAAAAGCCTGCAGAAATATGGCAAAGCCATGTACACAGGTTATAAATGAGCTCAAGGAAGGGTGCTTAAAAAAATAGACCCACAGAACTTTTTCGCTTAATCTGACAGATAAGCATAATAAGGGCGAAACATTTAATTAAAAGTAGACTGTTTGTGAGGAGTGTTATCTAGAAGCATCAGAGTAGATGGAACAATCCCCAGGCACCCATGGGATGCAATTATGAACGTCATCATACCCAATCTAAAAAGTAAATTAAAGTCATACTTTACAGCAAGTTGTAATGCTGAAGGAGTCATTAACTCTGCCTTTACCATTAGACGAAAGGTCAGGGGTAGGATTATTGCACCGCTCTCTAATACTTTATGATAAATTCTAATAACTAACAACAAATAGAAACTACAGTTACAGGGCATTAATATTTAGGTCGAAATAAAGAATTGTGTGTCAAATGCTTGGTATAAATTGGTAGAAATCTCTTTTGTTGTTGTCGTTTTTGAAGTCAACACAAAATGGTATTTGCCACTAACTTTTATTTAAGGAAAAAAGAATTAAAAAAACAATTAAGGATGGGACTTGACTGATTGGATAGTGATATGAGCAACACTGCTCATCAAACTGCCAAAGTCACTGAACCATTGAAATTTTGAAACACTTATGACATAACGAAACCTTGTTTACTGAAATCACATGACTTTGACAGTTTGATACACGCTCTGAACCACTGATTCGAAACAAAAGTTTCTTAAAGCTTCAATGCTTCATGAAGCAGTGTTTTGAAATCAATAGATTTTGTTGAATAAAGTCGTTATTTTGTTTGTTTTCTTTGTTCGCTTCATAACATTAAGGTTGAACCACTGTAGTCACATGAACTGTTTTAAGTACGTCTTTAGTAGCTTTCTGGGCATCTGAAAGTGTTAATTGTCTTGCTGGCAATGCAGGCCTCACTGGGCCATCGGATTTCATCAAAAATATCTTAATTTGTGTTCCGAAGATGAACTAAGGTCTTACGGGTGTGGAACAACATGAAGGCGAGTAATTAATGACAGAATTTTCATTTTTGGGTGAATTAACCCTTTAATGCTATTAACATATTAATGTTAACTAGCATTAAAATGACTGAATAACCCATTGGCATTAATTTATAAACCCTGTATCATCCAGAACAACCAGTACTTAAACTGGCTATCGGTTACAAATATTTCCCACTCCTAAACCATAATTATTTTTTTAGAGGTGGTGCATGTTATAAACATGTCATTTACTCACCCTCATGTTGTTCCAAACCTGTATGACTTTCTTTCTTCTGTTGATCACAAAAGAAGATATTTTAAAGAATGTTGGTAATCAAACAGTTGATGGAAACTATCTGGTTACCATCATTCTGTAATATATCTTCTTTTGTGTTCAACAGAAGAAAGAAACTCATATAGGTTTAGAACAACATGAGGGTGAGTAAATGACATGTTTAAACACTGTGCCTACTCTGTTTGCATGGTTTCTCACTATGGGTGTCACAATATACTGGTATTTGACGATAACCTTGATATTTAAAAAATTAAATATTGATATCATGTAAATGCTATACATATAATATCGTAAATAATCTAGCACCATCTGGTTGACACTCTAATATGATAGATGGCGGTACTGCACCTTAATGCTGGTTCTCACCCATTATAAACCAGAAAAAAAGAAAATAAAACAGTGTGCGCAGCTACTACTGCTGGATACGTAATAAAAATCTGATATCGTGACAGCCCTACTTCTCGCTAATAACTAATACACAAATCAATCTCAGTCCACATTCACTAAAAACAAGAAAAGCATCCAAATAAATCAGAGCCAGTGACCAAATGGAACCAAATAATAGATCAGCACCTAGTCTTAAGTGACCTAGTACTGCCGTAATGCAGAGGCAAGGAAAGCGAGGAAAGTGATGAGGGCAAACAGATGGAGCAAAGAGAGAGGCAATTTCCCAAAAGCCCTGTCACACAGATGCACAATCATTATCTTGTTAACACCGCACTTCGCCGGCTTCACCATGGCATGAAACGTAGTATAAATGCACTGCGGTTCCCTCTGAAGGGCGCTAAGACAGTTGGTTTCTCATTATTGAGGTCTAGTCTGACAGCAAATTTGTGCCAACACATATGGACTTAAACGTACAAACTGCAATAGTTATATATAAAAAAAAAAATGTTACATGGAAGATTTGAACACTGGCTCTAGGGTTGACAGGATGCCATTACCAGCGCATATTTAGGTGAGGCACCCACATATTTGTGGGCGCTTTATTAAAACATTTCATCACTGTATAATTACACAAAGATGCATGACTCTATAAAGATTAAGGTCATAGCCATTCAGTAAACCTCATTATACAAATACAAAGAAATAATCTTTCAAATGCATACGCTTCCACCTTCGCTTTATTGGAACATTATGACTCCGGCAAGCCATGGTCCACATAAATGGGAGTAAAATAAATTGTGAAAATAGAGCAAAGGTGAGAACATCTTTTATGACAGAAACACAGCCACAGGGTGGTAGTAGTTTCAACCTTAGGGTCAGTCAGCCTAACAGCAAACATTTATCAGTCGAAGTAACTAGGAATCAAATCATGAGTCCTTGCTAGGGAGCCTTATATGTTGGCAAAGTATGAAATCAAAGCCTTTTAGTTTGTATGGGCCACAAAACAATATTTGTCAGAGTCATCACAAGTTAATAAAAGCAGAGACCCACCAAGTCAATGAAATGTCCCCAATTCACTGACAGGCAGAGAGATATTGGGGAAGTGGTGGCGGCTGTTCGCCAAGGGAGCATTTTTAATATTTCAAAGTTTACTTTCAGACACTAGACTTTGACAAGAGTGCAATCAAACTTGGATCTGTAAAGGTAAAAACCTCACTTGTATTACATGTCTTCTCCACCTTGAGTTAAGTCATTGATAAAATTTATCACAGTGACGGAACAGAAATGATAATCTTGTTCCTGGGATAGAAAAGCAAACTATAAAGATAAGCTCACAATAAAGCCATCACTATGTCATAATTTTCAGCAGGAAAGGTTATTAATTACTAAAATTAAACTCAATGAGCCAGTTTATAAGATGAAGGGCTTCCACAATCAAACTACATTTCCTATGACTCGCTGTGATAAAGCTCTTCGTAATGTTGCAAAAGATCTTAAAGTCTGGCTTTGTTAGTAAGTTTGAAAAAAAGAGAGAAACTTGGAACAGTCGGAAATGTCATATTTCGTTCTGACAAAAATCACATAATTACAATTACAAATCACTTAATTACAACATCCCTGTTTGTAAGCATGAACTTCCCAGAAGGATGTCGACATCTTTTAAGTACATTAATGTGAAGTCAAGGGAACAGGAAGATCTCTAGCACACTGTGGTTTCTCTCTCATTCTCAGCTCAGCAAGGAGTCAACCACCGATATATTAAAAAAAGTAATTCAATTACATGTCTCATCACTCTTGCTGGGTAAATGCATTACATGCTGTCTGTGACTGTCTGAAGTTTAAGGCGGCTGCTTAAGAGGGCCACCAGAATAACTACAGTTTCATTCAGACACATGGCTGGAGAAAAGTTGATATAGATGAAGCTCTCAACCGACGTCACACCTAATCACACTCAAAGCACTGTGGTAAAAATAAGTAATAGCCCAGCACCTAGCACATTTGCTCCATGTCAAGCTGTGAATTTCAGTGCTTGCTTGGGAGGTTTGTGACCGAGTGAGACATTGTGAGGATGAGGGTCAGCACCTCCAAATTTGAATCTATGGTTCTTAGCTGGAAAAGGGTGGACTGCACACCCAGGATGTCTCGTTCATGAGTGAGGGCAAGCCAGAGAATGACAAAGATAGGCGGATCAGTTTGATGGCGGCAATATGTACAAGATGAAGAGGGTGAAAAGACTGATGGCAAAGCTCTCTATTTACCATTCAATATACAGTATGTTCGGACACTCACTTGTTGTCATAAACTTTGGGTAATGACCGAAAGTACAAGACTGCAGGTACAAGCCTCACCACAGCGTGTATAGACTAAGACACAAGGTGAGAAGCTCGGACAGGCGGGAAGGACTTGGAGAAGAAGAATCGCTGCTTCTCTGTGTCAAAAGTAGCCAGTTTAGATGGTTCAGGCATCTGGGAGGATGCCTTCTAGATGGCTTTTGGTGGAGGTGTTCCAGGCCTGTCTAACTGGGAAGATACCCCGGGGCAAACCCAGATTACATTTCCCGACTGTCTATAACAAAGAACATCTTGAGATCCCCAATTTGGACCTGGAGGAAGCTGACAGGGAAAGAACACGTGGGCAGGCCTACATAGCTTGCTGCCACCATGACCCAGTCCCAGATAAGCAGCAGAAGACTGAATGAATGCCGAGCTGTGGCATTTGAGTAAGAAATCCGGGTTCAGTTCTTGCACATGTTGAGTGCTGGGGCCATTTTTCCTTCCTGTCACCTAGACTTGTAATCATAAATATACCACAACATGTGACCATCTGACACACCATGTCTGTCGGCATGTCGAATGAGGGGTTCCAAATTAGCATGAGCATATAATGCTAGCTTATAAGTGGTGAAAAAAGTTTGTAAGTACATTTTTGTATTGCGTCAACCTTATAACTCTTATAGTCCAGTCTGAACAAAAAGTTCTGTATAAGACTCACAGCAAGAGAGCACAAATTCAAATTTACAAAACTAAAGTGGAAAACTTGTGCATGACTGACCTCACTTCCATATGCATATATCTTGCAGAAAACAAATTAGTGAATAAATTTCCTTTCCCGGCGCATGAGGGCATAACGGCTTAAAATGAATGAGGTGCAAAGCATCAAGTAGGGGGCCATGCAGATTTGCCTGCCAAAGCCATGCATCCAAATAACAGTCACCCCCACTAATTTGGAAAGGAACTTTTCGTAATATGGCAGCTTTCTGGGTGAAAACATGAAGGCCAACTGGGAGAGCTCCACAAAGTGCTGCTGGTTAGGAAAAAGCATTTGGATGCATTACATTATTCATAACCAATAAGGTAAAAGATATTGCATGAATTCAGTGATGCTATGTAAAGTTCCCCAACACCAAATGTAAAAAGTCACCTCAAGGCTGCAGTCGAGCTGGCTTACTGTACAGCCCATCACCACATCGATGAATTATTTATTATTGCTCCAGTGAAATATGCAGCACAGATTTTGTAATATCTCAGAAGGTTCCTTTAACTCCACACAGCAGTTTCTCACTGTAAAAGACGAACACCCAGAGCTTGAAAGAAGTCTCAGGAGAGAGAATATGATGGAGCTGCTGCTACATCAAGATCTGTGAACTGTAATATGAGGCGTATACGCATCATTTATTTTAACACAACCAATCTAAGATAATGAAGATAATCTGCCCCCTTAAAACAAAATCCAAAGAACAATAAATCAAAAAAAATATTTTTTTTTTGACGGAAAATGTCTCTCATTAAACGTCATTTAAATAAACAAATATACGAGTATTCATTTCTTTTTTTTATGTGCCCAAGTATTCAAATACAAATATTTTTGAAAAATGCCCATCCCTATCAGATACATTCAACAAATACTCACAACAAAAAGATATTGCATCTACACAAAATGACACAAATGCACAAGTGAACACTTAAAGCTACAGTCCGTAAGTTTTGCCTTTTTGTCGCCATCTCTGTTTGAAACCTGCAATTGCCGTTATTTGTGCAATTATCATCTTTACGTGGGTTATGCATCGGCACGACTACTCAGTGTGGATTAATCTAATGTTTGCTGTGAAACTGTACTTCGGAATCAGATTCTACATCTTGAAAGTATGACCAAAATAAGAATTTTCACCAAAAAATATAATCTAAACAAGTAACGTCTGCCACTTTTGTTATGACCAACTGAGAAAAAAAGCATTACAATCACGCTGCCAATTGTGATTAAATCTAACTATCACTTAGCTCATATCACATCAAACTGTGGAAATTATTATTATTGTTATACTTTGCTCTCAAATTGTTAATGTTAACAACATCAGCATTGCGTGACACTGTATTTAGTGTATATTAGCATTACCAGTAGATTTCAATTTCTGTAGCCACTCCGTAGTCCGAAGTCTTTTGCTTTTGACTACGAATTAATCTCCAGTTAACGCTGATTGTCATTTGGACCTTTCTGGATTATAATTTGCCATCAACATGATAAATTTAATTATTCCAGCTGCTGTGAGAAAAGGCTATAAATGATCCTCTACGGGCAGCATCCTCACATGCCATACAGCCTACTAGCTATATGGCATGTGGGACTCCTCCTTCATGTAAACAGACGTGGCGTAATGATGCAAAGACGAATGGCTGCATGCTCGAATTTCTCACGGAAACCCACCAGTACCGATTTTATTATAAAACATTATTACAAGCTTACTGCTGTGAATCGGGCTAAGGTAAGGAGATTGATTTTGGATAATGCAGCTTTAAATAGCTAGTCTGAAGGTGTAATTCACTCTTTACATAACACACTAAAACATGGAGAAGATTATAGCTGCAACAATTATCGATTATTTTTGATAATGAAAATAATCAACAATGAATTTGATTATCAATTAGTCGTTTCTGTGAGCTGTGCTCAGAAAACATCAGGCTAGTCATGCCGCTTTACAGTAGTGAACAACCCATTTCTATGGACAAAACGCATATGGAAAATAGTGAAGGACACAGAGCAAGCTCGTCCGAAACATGAGAATGCTTTATATTTATGAGAGCTTCAAACAAAAGCATAAGGGTTTACCTCACCGCATAACCTAAATTTTATGGTTATATCCTTATCTGTAAATGACAGAAAGTCCAGTAGGCATTTCCATTTTGCATATTCTGACAAGCAAGTTTTGTTAAACTTCACTAACTTTAATGAACAAGCGTCAGTGTGCACATGCATGTCAAACAGAGCGCTGTAAAATAGGAGCACAAAAATTCTGCCTTAAATATACATTTTGCTAAAACATTTTTTGTTGGAGATTGATTTAAAATTCTGTAACAAGCAATTATTTACAATTAACTATGTTCAGACAAACTTTTTCATACCTTGTACAAGTTAACATTTTGTGCTTTTGCTTATGTTTATTATAATTTACTTTAGTCATTTGAATTTCTGCTTCCAAAATAGTAAGCAATCAGTTGTTTTTAGGTTTACAATGTAATGTTTCTATTTTAATTCTTTTTAGCTTATAATGTACAGCATAGCCTACATAGATACATTTACTATATTTGTTTCCAGAGGATTTATATTACACATTGTTTTGAGGACAGCACTTGGCTGGATGTGGAATAACATTGTTTAAAATAATGGATTAAAATAAATTTTTAATGTATAATATATATATTTTTTTAGTTTTCATCCTATTAATCGGGGGGAAAAATATCAACAGATTAATCGATTATCAAATTAATCATTAATTCATACATATATAAAATATTATTTTATTACCATTCACAATTGTGTTGCATTCATAACTTGGGATTTACATTAATTACATTTTGAATGCATTATAATGCTTTTTGAAACGGTTACTGAAGATATAACCAACACATGTATGGTTTTCCCTGCATCATGGATGGGCTTCAGCATTCAGCACATCCACTAAAACCCAGCATATTTATTGCAGTATTGCCAATAGAAAAGAGCAGAGAAGGTCATCTATTATTTCATCACTGTTTGCCATGTGAAAGCACACTCACGACGAGACAAGGTCGACAAAAAGTACACTATATTTACTGAGAGCACAAACAACCTTGGTACCCAATTCAGTGTTCTGGAATCGGAAATATGAGGCAGTTCAGGTGAAGTTTGGAAGTGTGAAGAAATAGAGAATGTTATATAAATCTTCTGGGCATAGTGTTTGTTTATATGGTACAATTTGCTGGAGACACAAGACTAAGTGAGCCTGGATTCACAGTCAAGGTTACAAATTCTCTTTTGTTTGAACAAAGGTCTGATTTTACATTGAACTGGAGGGGTTGGCTGCAACAGGGAAAACTATTGAGCCAAGCCAAGTGTATTGGAGCGATTTAAGCCGTACATGGCAACAGTGAAGCCTCAGCAATAGAGGAAAAGAACAACAACTACACAATTTTTTTTAAGTGTACGTTCAGCACTCCATGTGAAATATTTTAGGGCTTCTACATCTTATATCTCAATAAAATCTTCAGAAGCATCATTCTCTTTGAAGCCACAAGCTCAAGCTGTGTCTTCTGTGTGTGCTATGAGCATCTGTGGGATAAATGTAGAGCTCTGGGACGCCCTACAGAGACAGCAGCCTAAAGACCTTTAGATCTTCAACAAGACCTGAAGCAGCACTGCGAACATTCATGCCATCAGGTTTTTGATTCTAGTCACGTTTCTATTAAAAGTCTAACAGCTTTGTTCACAGAATAATAAAAAGAACATGAGTATGACTAAAAGAATTTAGCAAATGGATCACGATTCAGTGTTTTTTCTCTTGCCAGTGTGGTGCAACTTCACACAGAAAGTTCGGATATACATATATCTTTAAGACCTGCACACATACAATTAGCATTGCATGTCTGTGCAGTACCATACATCATGTATCTCAGATTCTTTCACTTAATGTCATAATCAATCAACAGTAGATAATGAGAAAACACTTTGCATAAATGCACAGAATTGTGTGCATACTGCTCTGTAAAAGTGAATGTTCAACAGCACCTAGTTTTTATTTTTAAATGTAGTGCTCACATTTAATTAAACCACATTTAGGCCTGGTTTCACAGAAATGGCTTAATTAAGCAAGGATTGGGCCTAAGTTAAATTAGAACATTAAAAATGCATTAAAAATATGTATTATGTATTATATATGAAGGCTTGAAGTAAAGTGTTACCATTATTATTATTAAAAATTTATCTTATAATGGAATTTATATACAGGTTTAGGGGCAAGATTAAACATTTTTTTCTTGTTATTTTTATCATTTTTTTTTAACATTTAAATCTTACTAAATTTACCAGATAAACTGACAACCTTGATTGTGGATAATTGATAACACCAGACAGCATGAACATTGTAATTCCTCCTTGGGGATTTGAAACAACATGAGGGTGAATAAATTACACAATATTCTCATTTGGAGAAGAATGTCGTAAGAGGGACCTGTAACCCTGAATTTCAATTCAGAATAAATCCAGATCAGAAGACTGAGACGAAAGTCTCCGCTCCCTTTCTTTTTCACAGTATTGTTAGATGAAAAATGTAAGAGACGGAGAAAAGGTGTTTCCCATCTTTTCCCATGTTGTTCAAAATGACAACTTGAGAGGATCATTTCATTCCAGTCTGAAAACCAGGCTTTTCAATTAGAAACAGTAGAGCTTTGGCTTAAGGAGAGATGACGGTACTGATGAGGATGACAATGATGATTACAGAGGCACACAGTGACCTGACTGACAATGTGCTCTGGTCCACGAAGCTTCCTGACTGATGCTGTTTGAGACATCCTGACACTGTCAGCTACAGTGAAAAGGACATTTTTGTCATCCAAATGGGGTGGAAGATAAGATAAAAGTAAGGAAATGTGCAAATATTTATATGAACACAAATACACATAACATAAAAAGCAATTAGGTATTTCAAAGCAGTGCCTCAGAGAAAAAGGAAATTTGAAACAAGAATGAGTTGACCCTGGTTCAGCACCACTGACCTGACCAACAAAAGCAAACAGTGACAGTGATAGCTGTGGCATTTGCTGAGTCCTTTACGTCGTAATGCAATGTGATGCGTGGCCAGTGCTGAAGACCAGTACTGTGAGACAGACTCGACTCATGCAGCGAGGCGAAAGATGAGAGACATTGCTGAGACTGTACTAGACATGCATCAACGCTCTTATAAACTGGACTCTACTACTCTAAAAATGTCACTAATGTCAGAATTTGTAATGTGAAAATTAGACTGCCAAAGTTAACAAAATCTCACTTGTGTTCACTGATCAATAATGGATAAAGATACTCTTAATCAGCAATTCATTTAGGGTGTTTTCACACCTGTAGATTGATTGCTTTGTTCCGAAACAGGGTCTTGAATTGTTACAATGTTGCATTTTCTTCTAGGTTCAGTTTGCTTTCACAAGGCAATATTTCAAAGCGTACCAAAATGTGTTTGCGTGTACAACTTTCAGAGTTCAGAGTTTGCTCTGCAAATGATTGACAAGTCTGCTTCATGGATAAATATATGGAGAAAAATCCTGGAATGTTTTCCTCAAAAACCTTAATTTCTTTTCAACTGACGAAAGAAAGACATGAACATCTTGGATGACATGGGGGTGAGTAAATTATCAGGAAATGTTTATTTAAAAGTGGACTAATCCTTTAAACCACTTGATCCATAATGTATGGATTCATTTTTGTCTCTATGAACATTTTGAAGAGTCAAATTTTTGGTTACATGGACTTTCAATGAAGGGACAGAAATCTCACTAGTTTCATTAAAAACATTTTCATTTGTGTTTCAAATATGAAGTGGTTTGGAATGACATGAGGTTTAAAATATGTAGAATTTTTATTTTTGGGTGAACTAAGCTTTTAAAGTCATAATTTTCCACTTAAATATAAGCTTGAGCTGAAATGTAGGACAAATAAACCAACTTCTCTGAAGAAATATATGTTGTTTTGGACCCAGTTTGCTAAATAAAATTAGAGCAACATGTGGGTGTACAGGGCATCTTTGAACGGTCTGTGATAGAAAAGCCATTAGCTGTAATCAAATTTCAGAATCACTGAACACAAACAGACCTCTATTATCAAATCACTGCTGACTGGACCTTAGTGATAAAACAAGAATAGAAGCCTTGTCTTCAGACAACAACAAATTACATAAGGGTATCGTTCAGGAAACCGTTTTTCTAAGAGAAGAAAAGGCTGGTACGAAAGCATTTCACAGCTGATGTCATTTCTAATGTATAGATATGTACATCAGCAGTGGGTGTTTTCTGAGGCGATGGGCTGATGAAGCCTTATCAATCACGCATTTCACTGTCGATGTCAGCTGATGATCACAGAATCAATGCCTCCAGGTGTGTTAAAACATTTGGTGTCAATCTGGATAACAAGTGGGTCTCAGCCTGAGACATTACACTCACTTACCGCCTACAGTGCATTCACTGCTTCTCTAATGCAAAACTCAAATTTGCAAACACTTTTCAAAATAACAAGCTCGGATTTGACTGGCTGGCATTATGTAATTTATCTGTTAGGCTCATAAAACTTCAAAGCTAAGAAAAACTTTGCTTTTCTAGTTACAAAGAAGAAAGGGTAAAAAATTACAGTTAGAGCCAATTAACCAGACATTTCAGGGCCTAATGATTACTTTTCCCCCAATAAAGGCACGTGTGATCCAAAGTTGTATTTTTTTGCTTATAAAGCACATAAAAAAAAAATTAAAAAAAAACTTTAGAGGTGCAATGAAAATTAAAATTTTACATTATAAAATGAATTTATTATTTATAGGCCTACTTTATGCAGTTTTCAGCCCGTTTCATTCGTAATACAGTATAATACTGTAGAAGCATTGCATTATGGGATTGATTTTTTTTTTTTTTTCACACTCATTTTAAATTTCTAGGCCAGGCATACATTTTAGCTTCTGTCCCAACGCTTTTAGTGTTTCACGTCAACTCTTCAGGGTTTAATGTTATCATTAAACGATATTTGAGTAAATATAGTGTGCAGTTTTAAGCTTTTGAAGCGTCAGTTTGCCTGAGACGCGGGATGACTGGACGCCGCTGCTGAGAAGACGGAGATGTTATTTTCCGCCTGATTAATCAAAACGTTTGCCTATGTCGAGAAGACGGATAAATGATTGTTTGGCTGAGAATACGGTAAGTCAGTCTTTTCTGGAGCTTTTCGTTCGCGTTTCTACTTCGTCATGAATGGTTTGATCTTGAAATGTTAAACTTCTCATGAGCAAACGGTTAACGTTGCTCTGTTCTCAGCGCTTCACGCAGTAACACTGATGTTTAATCTTATAGACAAATCTAAGTTATTCTTACAACCTGATTTTTTTTTCTCATTTCAGTCTGAATCATCTGATGCAGCTCCATTGTTTACGTAAGTGTTGTGCTTATTTTCACGTGTATCAGGTTTATGACAAAGAATCCAGTGAATAAACAATTTTATTTTGTCAATTATTTTAAGCATTATTTTAAGATGCATCTTTTCTGAAGTGTAACAGGACACATTTCTGAGATGCTTAGCTGTGAGTCCTTGTGTTCACAAGAATGCTATGGTGAATGAATGCACAATATATTTACAGTACTTCTCTCTCTGTCTCGCTTTTCTTTTCTGCTTTTAGGCTCTTTGACATATACCATAAACATGGCTCAAGAACCAGGAAGGGGGGAAAATTGCCTTCTGTGAAATATGGTTTGTTAACGTAAGTATTGCACCTAATTTCACATGTGATGTAATCAGGTTTATGGCAAAGAATGGACTACTTGCACTGAGGCTTGTAACACGCTTACATTTTGAAATAATACAACTTGCCTATTTCTGCTTAGTGATCGATGCTGCAGTGTGTGTGAGACCTGATGAATAAGATCAAAACAAACCTTCATTTATTTTTATTAAATATGTTAATCCCTATTTTTCATTGACAGTCATTTCATTGTATGTAATTCACATAATTCTTAGTATTCAAATTCTTAATATTCAAAGTATATTTGTCAGTCCGCTGCCAGTGCGTTACTGTTTAAAGGGTTAGTTCACCCAAAAATAAAATTTCTTTCATTTATTACTCACCCTCATGTCGTTCCACACCCATAAGACCTTTGCTCATCTTCAGAACACAAATTAAGATATTTGTGATGCAAGAGCTTTCTGTCACATATCACAGAGAAACATGGATTACTTTAACAATTGGGTTTCCTAACATTCTTGACCTTGAATGTGTAAGTTGCGCTGCTGCCTATGGAGGAACAGAAAGCTCTCAGATTTCATCAAAAAATATCTCCATGTGTGTTCCAAAGATGAACAAAGGTCTTACGGGTGTGGAACGACACAAGGGCAAGTAATTAACAACAGAAATGTAATTTTTGAGTAAACTAACCCTTAAAGATTAAATATTTAACATTGCTAAATGTCTTGAGGCAGGTATCATTTATTTAACTATTGTAAAAGACTGGGATAAGACCACCAACACACACAAGCTTCTACTTATCGTTACTTTATTAAATTAATTAAAATGTAAATTCAACAGGTATAAAATATAAGAAAACAGTAAGAGAAAAACAGTTAATGAGAAGACGAGCACTGGACTGCAGTAGGTTAGTGGTGTAAATTGGTGAAAATTTACCAGAAACTCCCGAGATGTAGTACGACATACAACGCAGAAGCAGTTGTGCATATTGTCCATTCAATGAATGAACGATTTTCATTGAATACAATTATTAGCAACTTTTCTGAAGTGTTAATTGGATATTTTAACTTACTGCAATCAAATGCTTAGGCATTTGAAATGCTATGGTGCATATATTCACAATATTCATTACTGTTTTCTCTCTCTCCTTTTTTTTTTCTCTTTTTTTTCTTTTATAGGTACTTTGACCCAAGAAAAAGAGAAAGTGACTTCCAAGACTGTCAACACTATGCAAAAAAGGAGCAGTACTGAAAAACTTGTAGGCCTACTATTTGTCTTTACTCCACATTTGTAAAAATGTTAAAAGTAAATAAGATTGCTGTACTGTTCATTGATAACTGTTGAGTGCATTTAAAATGTTGACCTTTCAATGTTGCAATTTTTTTCTTTTTAAAAATAAAAGTATACTAAAAGTATAAAACTATACTAAAAGTATGTTGCTTTCCATTTCCTTTGCCATAACATAACAAAAGTATATTCTTAATGATTTAATGACATATATAAGTACAGTATAAAAAGCAGTATAAATGCAGTTAATAGCTGTAGATAAACAGTATAATACTGTACAAGTACATAATATTACAGCAGGATACTGTATTTAGTAATTACAGTACTATACTGTAAATGTTGTTTACAGAAGTAGTACTGTAAAAATACAGTAAGTGGCTGGCAACCCAGCTGCCAGTATTTTAATGTAAATTTACAGCGAAACGTTTTACAGTGTAAACAGATTATTGTGTCGATACTAATAAACTATATATTAAATAATGTTCTTAGTGTTTCCTTCCGGTGATGGAGAGGCCTAGAGAGAAGCTACAAGTGTTTACTTTGGATTAAATGCCAGAAATAGTTTATGTAACCAAAATATCAATAATAACCAGGAAAAAAAAAAATATGCATAATGCTGGACTTTTAAATAACATGCCAAAAATATACCAGGACTCTTATTTTGAAATGTATATGCTTTACTATTCTCTGCAACTCATTCAAAAAGATGAGGGAGATAAAATGTGACCCTAGACCACAAAATCAGTCATAATTCACAAGGGTATGTTTGTAGCCAACAATACATTGTATGGGTCAAAATTATCGATTTTTCTTTTATGCCAAAAATCATTAGGATATTAAGTAAAGATCATGTTTCATGAACATATTTTGTAAATTTCCTACCATAAATATATAAAAATATATTTTTGTGAGAGGATATACATTGTATAAATCTCAATTTCAAAAAATGGACCCTTATGACTGGTTTTGTGGTCCAGGGTCACAAATATGCACTCTTTCAACCATTTACAACATATTACAATAAAACCACGGCACTTCAGAATACCGTAAATAATAATTTATTACCAATTATTAATTTTTTATAAGGCAATTAAGAATACTTTACCCATCAATCGTATAAAATGCACAACACCGCTGTATTCTGCGTCAAAAGGACACGCGCTCAGAGATGTAAACAATCCCAACGTGCACGAGAAGCACATGGCGGAACAAGGAGACGAGCTGAATGAAAGTGCGCGTTCACTCTCTGACAGTAGAGGGCGCTGATGGAACAGCAGAGTGCAGCGGTTACCACGGAAACCGTGCAAACAAAGTAATTTCATTCATTTTTTTGTAATCTCAGTGTTGTTCATCACAGCACCAAATACTGAATACTTAAAAACGACTTAAAAGTAATTTATTTTCAAACCTAAACATTTTTATATTTTAATCTGGACTACAACATGCCCTAATGATTAGAAATGTTCTGATTATTTGTTATTGTTCAGTAAAACTTACAGCTTCATTAGTTAACTTGTTAATTCATTATCACTAAACTGACAATAAAAATACTTATAAAGTATTAATTATTATTAATTAATGTTAATTTCTTAGTTACTATTTAATAACATTACTAAAATCAAAATAACTTATTTAATGGACCTGAGATAAAACTAACAATAATCAGTTGTGTTTCTAAACTAACATTAACAACAAAAAAAACTTTCTGTAACAAATGTAGCTATTGCTCAATCTTAGTTAATGCATTAAATAGAGTAAAGTGTTATCTGGTGTTCGTTATAGCCTAATTCTTTTGCATTTTAATCTGTTTAAAAATTTCAGTCAGAGTTGTTTTTGTTTTATTAAAAAAAGAGTTCTTAAACCTGTTAAATTATGACAAAAATGGTTTTGCAACTTATTTTAATACCGCGATAATACCGTATACCGTGATAAAAGCTTCATCAATTAATCGCAACATGAAAATTTGATACCGTCACATGCCTAGAGCCAAATCACACGCAATAATTGCACGGATCCACTACTTTCAGGATAAAGAGCGCATTCTGCATCTTCGTTAGGGACGTCAGCTTGAATACCAGGAGTGTAAGGTGCTAATTTTCCCGGACTACACGGCTGAGGTAATAGAACAACGTCGGAGCTTCAGCGAAGTGATGAGATCGTTAAGGGAGCTTAAGGTGGGTCACACTCTGCGCTTCCCGGCCAAGCTTTGCATCAGCCATAATGTAAATACCAAAAAGTTTGTATCCCCAGTGGATGCAAAGTTGTATGTGGAGAAAGTACTGAGGCAAAGCGTTGAGAGTTGTCCAGGAATAAACTCATGTATAAGACTATGAAGCGTATATAGAGACTGTAAGTGCATATTGTTCTCTTGTTATGTTATACTTGGTTGTGGAGTTATATATATTTTTTTGTTCTACATAGGCTACATTTACCCTCATAGTATTAGCTTAATTGGGAGTTGGAATATAAATTGTTATTCTGCTTCGTAAATAGGGTGCTCTAGTTATTAGGGGGAGCGATAATGCTTCATTTGGGGAAGTCATTTAAGGCATGGGAGAGGGGAGTAAATTGTTCTAGGTTTATTAAAGTGTTTTTTTCCCTTTTTTTTTTTCTTTATTGGGGAAGGGGGCATGTTATTCTGGTTATTTCTATACTGTAAGAGTTAAATGAAAGGGATGGATCAAACAAATAAATGAAATTATACTTTAATTTACTTTATATTTACTTTAGCATCTTGGAATGTCAAAGGGCTTGGCCACCCCATCAAGAGACGTAAAGTGTTTAATTATCTAAAATCTCTGAAGGCAGATATCCTATTCCTTAAGGAAACACATATAGCAGTTGGACAAGAACGCAAGCTTAGGCCTAGCTGGATATCCCGGGTATATCAGGCCCCATTTAGTAGTAAAGCAAGGGGGGTAGCAATTCTATTTCGGAAGGGAATATCATTTCAACTTGATTCAATGACTACCGATTCACATGGCAGATATGTCATGATCTCAGGTCGACTTGGCCCTTTATAGCTAACAATGTTAAATATATACGGCCCAAATATAGACGACTCTCAATTTTTCAAAAAAGTTTTTGATATGATCCCATCTGGGTGTGTAAATGTCATCATCGGTGGTGATTTCAATTGTTATTCAGATCCGTTTTTAGACCGATCATCTTCAAAGCCTCCTCCTACTTTGAACTCAGTACAGATCTTAAATAGACTAATCAAGGAGAGAAACATGGTAGATATTTGGAGGCTGCAACACCCAACAGAGAGGGAGTATTCATTTTATTCACACGTTCATAAAACCTATACTAGGATTGATCACTTTTTGATTACCTCTGAATTGGTATGCAGAATAGTGGGTTCGAGGTATCATAATATGTTGATCTCAGATCATAGTCCCATTACACTTGAGCTTAATAAAGTGTTGCCACAACAGAGGTTATCATTGGCGATTTAACTCTGGTCTGCTGAAAGATACAGCTTTTGGAAAATATATGGAAGCTAAATTTGATGATTTCTTTGTGACAAACGACAACAGCCAAGTCTCTGATTCAGTTCTATGGGATACGTTTAAGGCAGTTATGAGGGGTTATACTATTGCTTATGAAGCCGCTAAAAAGAAAAAAGCAATACTAGACTGAGATTGAAAATTCACTCACATCATTAGAACATGAATATAGAAACAATGGAAGGCAACAAGATTATAATAAAATACTGAAATTAAAATATGAATACAACTCAATTTTAGGCAAAAGAATTGAGAACCTCTTGCTTAAATTGAAACAAAAACATTTTGAATTAGGCGACAAGCCAGAAACTTTATTAGCAAGACAATTACGGGGAGAGCAAGCAAAACATGCAATTCACCAAATTAGGTCAAAAATAAACAAGATTGTAACCAGTCCAGAGGAGATTAATGAAGCATTTAGGGATTTTTACTCGGATCTTTATTCCTCAAAATCCAATACCAGTCAAAAGGATTACAATATCTTTTTTTTTGCCAACTAGGTGAGGCTGCAAAAGATTTAGAAAGCTCATTTTCTGAAGCAGACATTTTAGAGGCCATTAACGCTTTTCCGTCTGGCAAAGTGCCAGGTCCAGATGGACTTGGATGTGAATTTTATAAAGCTTTCTCTCGAAAACTAGCTTCTTATTTTTTAAGAATGATCAATGATTCTTTTAAAAATGGCAGACTCCACAATTCACTGTATGAGGCCAGAATTTGTGTACTATTAAAAAAAGCTGTTAAAAACTGATCTGGCCAACTATAGGCCTATATCACTGCTTAATTTTGATCAGAAAGTGATAACAAAAGTGTTGGCCAATAGACTTGGAAGGCACATCTCAACAATAGTACAGACCAAACCGGTTTATACCGGGTCGATTTTCTTTTTGCAATGTTCGTCTTCTCCTTAATATCCTTTATAAGGATCGCAGTAAAGAAGCCACTACAGCAATCATTTCACTTGATGCCCAGAAGGCATTTGATCAAATAGAGTGGCCATATATATTCTAAAAACACTTGTGCATTTTGGGTTTGGCAAATGTTTTATCAAATGGGTAAAAATTCTATATCGATGCCCCTTGTCATCCATTTTGACAAATGCTAATAAATCTAAACCTTTTGAGTTGTGTCGGGAGTTAGGCAAGTCTTTATGCTGATGATCTATTAATATATCTCTCTAATCTGGCTAAATCAGTTCCTTATTTGCTTGATTATATTAATGCCCTTGGCAAAATCTCTGGGTATACCATCAATTGGACCAAGAGTGAGTTCATGCCGCTTTCTAGGCATAATAATTCTAGCCAGTTTGGTTCTTTTCCTTTCAAAATAGTTGAAGACCACATTACATATCTTGGTCTTATAATTCCTAAGAATCCTAAGCATATATTCAAACTGAATTTTTTAGCTAGGACTGAAAAACTGAAAGAGAATATAGACAGGTGGAGGCTCCTTCCTTTATCGATGGTTGGTAAAATTAATGCAATTAAAATGGTTATTTTGCTACATCTTTTTAAAAATTTGCCCATCTATTTACCTGTATCTTTCTTTAAACTCTTGGATTCAATCATTATGCCATTTATTTGGGGCTATAAGGTTCCCCGAATAACAAAAATCCAGTTGAACTACCCAGTTGGGGGGCCTAGGCCTCCCAGTGTTTAAATTTTACTATTGGGCTGCCAAAGCTAGGGCTCTACTTTATTGGCAGAGGGGTATTCCGGGCCAGACTTTCTTTGTGACTGATCCTTTGTTGCTTAGGATAGAGACGATATCTCTAACAACATCTTGTCTCTCAGTTTTACTTTTTTCCAAAACATCTCCTACATCAAAATTAATAGGGAATAATTTAATAATTAAAAATTCAATAAGAATATTATAAATAAGGAAATACCTCAAATCACCTGACGTCTCTGCCCTTACACCCATTGCTAATAATCATTTTTTTAAGCCATCTCAGTTAGACCGAGGTTTTACTGACTGGAAAAGTAAAGGTTTGGGGTGTATTGGGGACCTTTATGTAGATGATAAATTTGCATCTTTTAGTCAATTACAATCTACATTCAATCTCACGGGTTCTGATTTTTTTCTCTCTCTCGATATTTACAAGCGAGACATTCTGTTCAAACAGTCATTCCACAATTTATTAACAGGCCAAAGCCTAATGTATTTGACCAATGTTTTTCATTGAGTCCAAGTTCTAGACATTTGATTTCATGCTGTGTTAATGTTTTCCAACTGCCTGTGAACACAGAGTATATAAAAGAAGCCTGGGCCAAGGATTTTGATGAAGAAGTATCTGATATCTGAACTTGGAATGAAAGTCTTAGGAAGATTCAAAATTGTTCAAGAAATTCAAGACATAGGCTAGTACAATTTAAAGTGGTGCACAGATTATATTACTCCAAAACTAAACTGAGTAAAATATACAATTATGTTTCTCCAATTTGTGACAGATGTAAAACAAAAGAAGGTTCCTTGTCACACATGTTTTGGGGTTTTGTCCTAAATTTTTTCATTTTTGGACTGCTATATTTGACTTTTTCTCAAAAGTTTTGGAATTGGACCATGGAATTGCAATTCTGGGATCTTCAGAGACATTGGAAACTTTTCCAATCTTCAAGCAAAGATCGCTATTGATGGGCATGATTATTGCTAAAAAATAATACTTTTAAACTGGAAATCCTCAGACCCTCCATGTTTTAAAGTTTGGCTGGGTGAACCGTTTCACGTCATACAACTGGAGGATATACGTTCCATTGAGCTTACATTGCATCGTCAATTCAAAACCGCGTGGCAGTCCTTCCTGGATTCCTCAAGACCGAATAATGTAGCAATATTGCTCTTTATTTTGTTGTAACAATTTGATGTACTGAACCTGTAGTTATGTCTTGATTATTTTTGCTCCTAAATACATCTTACAGTTCGCAAAAACATCTGATTTTAGTCACAAATGCAGGTGAAATGCTCGGACTGTCGAGCCCTGCATTTGACAAGCTCTTCTTCACCTCATACTTACTTTTCTGCCACTTTATGCACAACTGCATCATGCAAATAAGAACTTTCCTTGACACTTACATTCCTCAGCTCCACATCTAAAGTCAGCCAGTCTGAATCTACTATACATTCCCATGAGTGCAGACACAAGGCTTGTTTTAAATGTATAGAAATATTTTTGTCCCTCAGGTCTCCACTAATGGTTTGGATAATATTCACTTTATGACATTGCTCCTGCCATTCCTTCGTCACAGGGCTGATTATTAGGTATAGTGCCTATTAGGCACTATAATCAGCCAAGACTCTTTTCACATAAAGGATTCCTGTAGGTTCAGGCTGAGTATCTTCTCCATCTTAATCCTCAAAGGTGGAACTAACAACAGTAAGACGGTTTCTCTGCATGTGCTGAAACTTATCGCTATTTAATGTCATGATGTCACTTTGATATGCTAAAAAGACACTAAAATTGAAGCATAAATATATCGTAACATTTTGAAATGATTGATTCCTGTTTTGGCAAAGCAGTCTCCAGTGTCACATGATCCTTCAGAAATCTATTTAGTATGCTAATATGCTGCTCAAGAAACATTTCTGATTACCAATGAAAACCATAGAGTAGAAAGTAAAACAGCTTTTATTTGAAATAGCAATCTTTTGTAACATTATAAATGTCTTTACTATCACTTTTGACACAATTAATGTGTCCTTGCTGAATAAAAGGATCACATGGTTTCTGAAGGATCATATGACACTGAAAACTGTAAAGGCTGCTGAAAATTCAGCTTTGCCATCACAGGAATGAATTACATTTTAAAATATATTTAAATAGAATACAGTTATTTTAAATTGTAATAGTATTTCACAATATTACTGTTGTATTACTGTTCAATGCACAATATTACTGTTTTACTGTATTTTTGGATGAATCCTAGATGAATCTAAAAGCATGTGACATGTATCCATCACATCAAATAAGACCCACTTACTTGCAGTGAATCATGAAAATGGTTTTGGGGGCTGTTAAAAAGTTGAAGCAATGCTGCTCTAAAACTCTTGAGACGAGTATAAATCTGTATAGTCTATTCACACTGGTATTGTATCATACAATTATCATCAGCTATAATTATGCACTGCTGCCCTATATGGCCCTCTAATGTCACTCTGTAATGCAATACATCCTACAGTTGCAAAAACGGATCTTATTCTTGACAACTTAAGTGCTGCAATTGAAGTGGGTGGGTTTATGGAGTCATTTATATAAAACCATTGCTTAATTATATGAAAGTGAATATATTTGGAGGAAATCATGCATATGGATACAGACCTTTAACACCCGCCATGCATGACTTAAATGACAATGCATTTGTTATTCCTGGTTTGAGGTTCCATGAATTAATGTGTCCTTGCTTCATTTGCATTTTCAAACATTTTAAAGTGACAAAAAAAAAATAGTGCAACTCTGATGGCATAGAAAATCTTCAATGTTTCGGTTTAGTTTTTGTCGTTAAAAGGGCAAAGGCAACACTTAGCTTTGCTAACAGCAATCTTTCAATGGGAGCAAAGCAAATTTAACGCCCCTCGGCTTTAACTTTTAGCATTTACTCACTAAGGAAAGTTTTTCAAAAGAAGAGGCAGAGTTGAAGTGGAGATAAAAGGGCAGCAGACAGAGAAGATGGTGTTCTAATTTTTCAACTTGTTAGCACTTAGCGTGGTGCTAGCAGTAGTGAGGCGGGTCCTAATGAAAGCTGAGGTGTGAAATGTGCAATGAGGCTGATAACACGGTGCTAGAACTGCAATCACACACACTTCATCACACAGAGAACGGACTCACAATAACAAATATACCAGCTCACTGCTGCTTTCAGAGTCAGGCACGACTTGCATCATAGACACAAATACAATGTGACAAGGTTTACACACAAACACACACACACACACACCAGACTCATGAAAAAAAAGCAACAAGAAATGTCTTTGGTGCAGTATTAAACTCAAAGCCACAATTGTCTGAGAGCTAACCAATTGTAATCCATGGTGCTACAAAAGAGAAAAACAACAATATGAGCTAGATTTTTACATTTTCTAAGAAAAATTTGAGTGGCAGCCAAAAAAAAAACAAAAAAAAAACTCACCACCACAATACTTGGGATTTTTGGGTGGCTGCCAGGTTATCTTTTGGTTATGTTTTTTGATGGGTGGCTGCCAGGCCATTGCTATGCAGTTGCTAAGGTATTATTAAGGTTGATAGGGTGTTGCTATATGGTTGCTAGCAGTACTGCCGCTCCCTATACACAGGGCATCAACTCCCAGATGGGGCGCCACCTTTGCTCAAAAGAAATATATATAAATAAACTAATATTCTGTAGGTAATATAGTAATATTACCATTTTATGGTAATATTAACTTAAAAATAAATGTAAACAGAAACATAGTTTTTAAAAAGAATTATTGAGAACGCAGTAACTTAAGCACACGCAACACGCCATTCCCGCTTCGCCCGCCCCCACCTCACACTGACAACAGCAGTCTGGCACTGAGAAGCAAAAAAGAAAAGAAAACAAGATTAATCACGTGCATCATTTTTAAGTATGTTCACAAACATGTGGGACTTTACAGGTGCATCTCAATAAATTAGAATGTCGTGGAAAAGTTCAGTTATTTCAGTAATTCAACTCAAATTGTGGAACTTGTGTATTAAATAAATTCAATGCACACATACTGAGGTACTTTAATTCTTTAGTTCTTTTAATTGTGATGATTTTGGCTCACATTTAACAAAAACCCACCAATTCACTATCTCAATAAATTAGAATACTTCAGAAGATCAATTAAAAAAGGATATTTTAAACAGAAATGTCAGGCTTCTGAAAAGTATGTTTTCTATACACTCAATACTTGGTTGGGCCTCCTTTTGCATGCATTACTGCATCAATGTGGCATGGCATGTAGAGCTTAGTTTCTCTGCCCGAGCCCGGGCCGGGCCGGGCCGATATTTCCCGCCACCGTCCTCGGGCCGGGCCGGGTCGGGCCCTTGATAAAGCACGTCACGTGTCGTGCGCAGCGTCTCGTCCACTCGCACTCGCAGTCTCGCACGCGTGACGCATCACACCTGCTGTGCGTGCTGTACTATTCAGTAGCTTAAAGCCTCGTTTACACTGCACGCGTGTGCGACGCGGCTACCAGAGCTGATTCGCGGCTACTCTAGTCAACGCTCGTGTTTACACCAGCCGCGCCGCGGTGCGTTTGAGAAGCGTCCCAGAAGGGGCTCATTGCGCCGCTTCGCTTAAGATAGGCGCCTCACCTATTTTTGACGCGCAGCTCAAATACAAAATAAAGTCAAAATAATCCTGTAAACTCCTGCTGATATTTCACATCACTACAATGACAGAAACTGAAGACAAGAGATTCGAAGTTGAAAAACTCGAAATTTCTTTGTTTTTATTGTCCATAACTGGAATTTTAAGTGTGTTAACTTCATCTGTATGGCTACAGCAAAATAAAGTATGGCATAGCAATAAACACAATCAAACCGGACAAAATATAACCATTTATCCATTAAAAACATGAAAAATTTAACGAAAACAATGTTGGCCAGGCAAATCGTGGTCTCGCGAATCCAGCCGCTTCGCTTCTGAAATGCTTCTGGTGTGAGTTGACACCGTGCAGAAGACGGAACAAAACCTTGTCGGACCAATACGAACAGTGTAAACGAGGCTTAAGTACAACATGGAGCTTGAAGAAGCAAAGAAAAAAATTAAAACAGGAGAATTAACTTTGAGCAAGTCTGGAGGAAAATCGGAGGTATGGAAACATTTTAAACTAGTTTTAATAAACAAACAACGCAGTTTACATGCTTCTTCCTTGTCGTATTATTCATTAAGATAATAATTAATAAATGCACGCACAATTATGATGCATAAATGTTACAGATATGTTTACTATGCACACACAAATGCATTTCAACTTACATCTGCAAAATTCAGAATTAAATGAATGTGCTGCAATTTGTACAAAAAGAGAGTCTTTAGTCTACGTGTTTTAGCCATTAAATAAGCACATTTAGTTTCAAGTTTAAGTTTTGTTTTGAAGAAAGATTTTCTTTAAAGTGAATTTCGTTTAGTATAAATTGTATCTTAATTTTAATACATTTTTCATCATCCAATTACCTGGATTTAATACATAAAAAGCAATATAGCAGACAATGCAATTATGACATGGAGGCGCCGGCGCGCCGCGGTCACACACCTTTTGAAACTGGTAACACACGCTGTCACCGAATTTACAAATGCACATCTTGCTTGTTGCTCACACACATATTAGGCTATGTTGAAATAACAATATGTTGAAGTAACATTATTAATAATAATTAATCTTCAAGAATATTTGATTGAATGCTGAATGTTGAGCTTGTTCAATTTAATAAAATTAAAACTTTAATTATGATAATTAAAATAATTTAATATTTAATATTGAGTGGCCAATTTTTGCTCATTTATTAATAGTATTTATATAATTTAGCCTATATAACTGCGCAGCTCCCCCCGTAGCCTAAATGATCTAGCACAGCAGCACCTGCGTTTAAAAAAAATAAATAAATAAATAAATAAAATCTGGCGCCGCCCCTGGTTATAACGGCCCACATATTAAAAATGGTCGGGTTTAAATCGGGCTCGGGCTCATAATTACAGTGGACGTGTCGGGCCCGGGCCGGGCTCGGACACAACGTGCTCGGGCTCGGGTAGGGTCGGGCTTGATTTGTTGGGCCCGATCTAAGCTCTAATGGCATGGAAGCAATCAGCCTGTGGCACCGCTCAGGTGTAATGGAAGCCCAGGTTGCTTTGATAGCGGCCTTGAGGTCATCTGCATTGTTGGGTCTGGTGTCTCTCATCTTCCTCTTGACAATACCTCATAGATTCTCTATGGGGTTCAGGTCAGGCGAGTTTGCTGGCCAATCAAGCACAGTAACACCATGGTCATTGAACCAGCTTTTGGTACATTTGGCAGTGTGGGCAGGTGCCAAATCCTGCTGGAAAATGAAATCAGTATCTCCATAAAGCTTGTCAGCAGAAGGAAGCATGAAGTGCTCTAAAATTTCCTGGTAGATGGCTGCATTGACTGTGGACTTCAGAAAACACAGTGGACAAATACCAGCAGATGACATGGCAGCCCAAATCATCACTGACTGTGGACACTTCACACTGGACTTGACCACTGAGCAACAGTCCAGTTCTTTTTCTCCTTAGCCCAGGTAAGACGCTTCTAACGTTGTCTTTGGTTCAGAATTACTTGGTAAGTTGAATGTGACAATTTTATCCCATTTCCTGAAGACGTCTGTGTGTGGTGACTCTTGACTCCAGCTTCAGTCCACTGCTTTTGAAGCTCTCCTAAGTTCTTAAATTGGCTTTGCATGACAATCTTCAAGCCTGCGGTCATTCCTTTCACTTGTACACCTTTTCCTACCACACTTTTTCCTTCCAGTCAACTCTCCATGAATATGCTTTGGCACAGCATTCTGCAAACAGCCAGCTCTTTCAGCAATGACCCTCTGTGGCTTACCCTCATTGTAGAGGGTCTTGATGATCGTCTTCTGGACAACTGTCAAGTCAGCAGACTTCCCCATGACTGCTGCTGGGATAACTGACCTAAACCCAGTATTTATACCCTGAAAATGGTAATTTAATAGAACTTGAAATTAAATATTCTAATAATTTGAGATACTGATTTTTTTTATTTTGATGAGCATCAAGCTGTAATCATCAAAATGAAAACAAGAAAGTCTTGAAATATTTTACTTTATGTCTAATAAATCTAGAATATATTTAAATTTTACTTTTTGAATGAAAATTACAGAAAAAAAAAAAAAAACTTTTTCATGATATTCTAATTTATGAGATGCACCTGTATATTTCTGACCATGGTAAAGATATTTGTAGCCAGATTTCATGATTCCTCAATTCATTTTGAGTGCTCGATTTCGCCAAAATATTACATAAAAAGAAAAATCATAATTAGAACGTTTTCTAAGGCTTCAAAATATATTTAAAAGATGATAATATAGCATATAACAGTGTTATCATATATAAACCTACACTAACATAGGAGAATACTTGTTTCTAAATGTTCACCGCGGTTTCAAAATAAATGTTTAAACCCTGACTCTGCATGTTTTGATAACATGTTCTTGTTGAAGAAATTACAGAGACTGCAGCATTTATATCATAAAGATATGGAAAATATTAAAGATTAAGTGGACATTTGAATTAAATGTTGCTTGGACAATATTAAAAAAGGATTTGATCATGCTGTATAAACAATAGCAAGAAGTGTAACAACAACAATCACCTAGCCGCTGGCGCCCTCTGCAAGCATTTGATATAATTCATAATGTACGTAAGTTGATTGTTAACATTATGTATTACATTATGTATTTTGACAGTGTTGTTAAAAAAAAACATAATAACTTGATTTTGTTACTTTCGTTAAAACATTTATTACTGCCTCATTGTTATTATATACACTCAAAAAAATGAACTTTCACTGTTGTCAAAGCACCCTTTTTCACATTACTGAAACTCATGTAATTCCATAAAATTAATTTAACTGTCGTTTCTACTAAAAATGAGTATTGTCAGCTTTACTTTAGTGTTTGTTCAGTCAACTTAACATTGCTGGGCGAAATGCACAAATTAATGCTGACATAATTAACTGTGGTTTAGGAAGAAAAACCAGCAACAGTGGCGTGGAAGGGTCAAAAATAAACAAAAAGCTAAGAAACTTGAGTTATGTATCAGAACTTTATTTTGCCGACGCGTTTTGGCAAACAGGCCTTCGTCAGGACTAAAAAGTTTGTATAGGTTCCTTTAAGTACAAATAGAAACACAATACAAAATTACAATGAACCCATGAAAATTTGTTTCATTGGTTCATTGTAAGTTTGAATTGATTATGATTCTAATAATATAACTTTTTTCAGTTTTACTCAAATTAGGGTGATGCAAAAATGAGTACACCCCACAATAAAAACTACTACATCTAGTACTTTGTATGGCCTCCATGATTTTTAATGGCAGCACCAAGTCTTCTAGGCATGGAATGAACAAGTTGGCAATATTTTGCAAAATCTTTCTTTTTCAATTCTTCAAGAATGACCTCTTTTAGAGACTGGATGCTGGATGGAGAGTGATGCTCAACTTGTCTCTTCAGAATTCCCCATAGGTGTTCAATTGGGTTCAGATCAGGAGCCACTGAATCACTTTCACCCTGTTCTTCTTCAGAAATACAACAGTGGCCTTGGATGTGTGTTTAGGATCATTGTCATGTTGGAAAAGTGTACAACGACCAAGGGCACGGAATGATGGTAGCATCTTCTCTTTCAGTATAGAGCAGTACATCTGTGAATTCATGATGCCATCAATGAAATGCAGCTCCCCGACACCAGCAGCACTCATGCAGCCCCACATAAGGACACTGACATCACCATGTTTCACTGTAGGCACCATGCATTCTTCTTTGTATTTCTCACCTTTGCGACGCCATACAGTTTTGAAGCCATCAGTTCCAAAAATGTTTATCTTGGTCTCATCACTCCAGAGTATAGAGTCCCAGTAGTCTTCATCTTTGTCAGAATGGGCCCTTGCAAACCCTAGGCGGGCTTTTTTTTGCCTGGGCTTTAGGAGAGGCTTCTTTCATGGACGGCACCCATTCCTGTCATTCCTCTGCAATGTACGCCGTATTGTGTCACGGGAAATAGTCACCTCAGTTTGGCTTTCTACTTCTTTAGATAACTGCAGTGAACTTGCATGCCAATTTTCTTCAACCCTTCTCATCAGAAGACCCTCCTGTCGAGGTGTTAACTTCCGTGGACGACATGGACATCTGTGAGATGGTTGCAGTTCCATCTTTTTTAAAGTTTTGTACCACTTTTGCTACAATATCCTGACTGATAAGTAAAGCTTTGCTGATCTTCTTGTAGCTTCACCTTTCTGGTGTAAAGAAATTATTTTCTTTCTCAGGTCTTGTGACATTTCTCTTCCATGTGGTGCCATTGCTGACAGCATGAAATGGGAAGGGGTTTTAACACCCTTTTATAGTCAGCTGTTTGCTGGACACCTGTGTAGTGAATAATTAGACTCACCTCAATTCTTGTTAAATTAGACATTTGTAGTCTAAAATTTAGCTTTGCTCCAGAGACTTTCAGTGGGGTGTACTCATTTTTGCATCACCCTAATGAGTAAAACTTAAAATTGATTTCTCTAAGTTATATTATATTTCTCTAGATGTTATATTAAACTTAGTCTTGTCAACATTTTGGAAATTGTTTTTGTGTTCATTGAGATATTGTTTAAAATGTTACTTTTCAAAGTGGGTGTACTCATTTATGCTGAGCACTGTATATCAATGTCAGTTTTTTCCAATATTGCGTAACTAACTGGAAAAAAGCTCACCCCCAAACCGCTACTGCTTTTCCACTATCTCCGTTCTCATGCAAGAGCCAGTGATTGACCAGTGCAATATGGGATCCTATTGGGAACTGATTTTAACTAAAATGGAAATGGGATTGCGACGTAAGGTATTGCATGGTTGTGGCTGATTTCCAGACTAGCAATGTTGTTCAACATTTATTTCCATATCTCCTTGTGGACTTTAAGGAAAATAAAAATAAATAAATAAAAAAAAATTTACCATCACCAGGCTTAAACTGCAAAATCCCTTTTTACAAGTGGGATGCCTTGGGTAAACTCCACACTAATTTGAAACAGCAATGAGTATCAGATCTCATCACGAAGCAGCAGAAACCATGAACACATTTCTAAAGCACCCCAACTGCCAATCCTCTGGTCACAGCAAACAACTCAACTGATACAATCAGACAAGTGTATGCAGCAGTTGTTGTTCAGAGAATGACTGCCAATGTGTGGAAGTGTGTATCCGACCGAATCTTTGCCTCCCACTGAGAAAACATCAACGGATCCAATAACATATTGCCCTGGACATATCTCTTCTCCCCACATGGCACAAGGACATTAAGCCATAAAGAAATAACCATTCAAAACTGCAGGCCAATAAATCTTTGAGCGTTGAACATCTAATACAGGACTTAACATCTGTAGGTAAGACGTGGTATTCCAGAGTGAGGCCACGCTCCTATCAAACACTGTTACGTTACTGCAAGCTGCTAGACAAGATAGTAAGGCATCTGGATGAGAAAGGTCACTCAGGCCACATGCACGTTATGATCTCACAGTCCTAAAATGCTTCTTGGCGAACCACATTGTGATTTCGGAATGTGGCTCATTGGTGACATTTCAATGCTGGGTTTTGTAACAGAGTATAACTGCCAGACAGCCAATTAGGGCTTTCCTTTTATTCTCATCAAAAGCTTTCTGAACATTTGAGAATGCCAAAAGGCATTTAGGCTGCAGAGCTAATAGAAGCAGGTTGACATTTGAAAACACGTGTTTTCTCCCCACCTCGAAATTCTCAGAACTCATATGTGCAGCTTTTTCCTTTAATGGTAATGTTTCAAGATCAAACCAATGTAGAGTAGCTGCTTTTAACTCAGAATAACACAAGGAGACTTTTTAAAATCTTTACACTAAATGAATAAATACATATCAAATACAACATAAAATGGTTTTAGTAGCCAAATTTTTTAAAATCTCTACCATAAATAATATTGTAAAAAAAAAAAAAAAAAAGTCGGTCAACAGAGACTAGTTGGCAAAATGCAGAGTATTTTGAGAGCCTTAGCATTTATCTTGAAACCATTGATCTTAATGTATCCTTTAGTCCAGGAGACCCCATGAGACTGCAGTTCGCTCAGACCCTTGGCTTCTGCTCGCACTGTGAACTCTTGTGAACTTCACGTTCAAGACATGGAAAATGTCACATTAGCACAAAGTGCTTCAGGTGCCCTCACGAACAAAAACCTTGGTCAATCTGTCACTCAATTCACTAATAGATTGATGACATGCTAATACATAAATCAATGATGGCATAAGCTGGATGTTAAACAAATAGTTGATGAAAAAATTAACTCTGTTGGATGTTGGACACCAGGTAAGGAATAATCCATGGTTAGCTCCACATTAAATGATTTTAATTCACGATGTGGAGGCAAAGAACCACCTGACACAAAGCAGAGGTAAGTTGCCGCCGTGGAGTGCATTAAAATCTTTTAATGCACAGCTAGCTGTGAATTATCCTGTTTATACCATGGTTATTTGCCAGCATTAATAACTTACAGTTAAAGCTTGACAGTGAAGTTAAAGCTTGATGTTTGCTGCGTTAAATTTGACTGGAAGGGATAAAATGGTGGTTATTTTTTTCAGCTACCATTCTGTCTGCTTTAAATCAGACAGAGATTAAGTAGTGCGGTAAGGTTACATTTATTTGAATGAATTAGCCTATGGATAAAAAGAGAGAGAGATTTGCGTGTGAATTACCTGCGTCTTTGCAGCATCTCAATGAAACATTTACTGAAGCAGAATATGCTTCAATAACATGTATGGATAATTAGCAAACTGATTAGCGTTGCATGTGGATAATTCTCCGCACAAACATTTATTGTGTGCCAAACCCACGCTCCCCAACAAGTGAAATCACTGTTGACCTCCTACACATGATATGGAGGTAACAATTAACATAATTAACCACGCTGGACTCTCTGCTTGAGTGGAAGTCAACGCTGTTTCAAGCCAAGACTATGAAAGAGAGTGAAAACTTGGAGCCCAATTACAGATGGGTTGACAATATTTCTCTCTTGACTTTAATTGATTCTCATTTTGATAAACCGATATTGATTCTTAAATCCCAAGAATCAATCTTTTAGTGTGCTGTTTGAACAAAACTTCACTAAACATTATTCATAGCGTGCCTCCCATCTAATAAATCACAATAAGCTTTGTGATTTGTTACTTTTGATATTAAGCAAAGCCTTAGCTTTCAAAATCTGTCAACTTACAAAATTAAAACATTACATGTCATTTTGACACTCTTTAATCTGGCATGACAGATCACTGGAGTGCTTCAGTTCAAGTGGCACGTGAACTGATCATCTCTTCATCTTTACTGCTAGTTATTACATTCTTAATCCCACCCAATACCTAAACCTAACAATTAACTATAATAAGCAGTAAATTAAGAGTTTATTGAGGGAAAAGTCATAGTTATTTGTTTATATATGTGTTCCCTATACTGAAGTGTTACCAAAATAATGTAATGTAATGTTAACCCATAAAGCTAAGTAGTTTTTAAAGTTTGATAATTAATCTGCTATGTCATGTTTATGACAGGTTATGATGTTTTGCTAATGTCAAGTTGTCATGACAAAGACACTGACAGGTTATGATGTGTTGGTTTATGTCAAGTTGTCGTAACAAAGACAACACAAACAATGTCATCTTTGCATTAAAAATGACATAATTGAGCGAATGACACTTAATGACAGTTGTCATAAACATTCATAAAACCTCCTTCATATTCATGACACGTGTCATGTCAAGATTATGAAGGTGTCATGTCAGTCTTATGCACACCCCTTCAAGTAAAGTGTTACCGATTTTACTTAATCTGTTCATCAATATTTAATGTATGTTTGAATAAATCTCACTAAAACAGGGGTCTCAAACTCAAATTGGCAGGATTTTATATACTACTATTACTAATATAATACTACTAATAAACTAATATAATATTACTAATATAATACTATTAATTGAAATTAATTGAACTTCTCACATCCAACAAGATGCATGGAATAAAAAAATCAGTAATTTAGGAACAAAACTAGCAACACTTGTGGCGTGGAGGGGCCAGAAATAAACAAAAAACTGGAGCTATATATAGCCTATCAACTTTATTTTGACAAAAAATAAAAATCTCTCATTGTTACATTCATTATTAGTTTTTAACATTTAGTGGAAGTATTTTCCCTTACTTTATGTTAGCTTAAATAACATTAAAATCTTGCAATGAACAACACTGTACTTAACAAATACAATCCCTGAATACATTTGTACACTCTTCTGTTTCTTGCCAGACACCTGCAGCGCTTCTGCTCACACAGCTGACACACATTTGTCCAAGATGCCGCTTGAGCATCGGTAACGTTTAATGGCTGCATCGGACGCGTTTCAGTGGTATAACTCGGCGCTTGTGACTTAAAGTCGAGTGCTTTTACTGTAATTTAGGCAAGCGCGCTCATAATAGAAGCGATGCGGTTGAGAGCGCGGCTCATGGTTGCATAGCAACGACAGACGCCACTGGAGCGAAAGCGCATTGGAAAGAAGGAGAATGCGGTGTGGCCACTTATGTGATGCGATATGTGAATGCCCCCATAGAACAGCGACTTTTTCTTTGCATATCAGACAGGTAGCAACTAGAGAGTAATAATAATAATAATTTTAGCGGGCCGGATTATGTTTTATTTTTATAGATCAGTTGCGGGCCGGCAGTTTGAGACCACTGCACTAAAATGAGTTTAAATGTTTATTTTAAAAAAGCTAATTGTACTAAAAGCAATTATATCAATAAAAAGTTATAAAAACTGCTTTATGTGAAAAATCTAATAAAAACATGAAATCTGTCAATACCCAGCCCTAGCTGCAATTAACAAACCATTCAAACATTCTCAGAGTGATCAATTATCATTCGCTTTCATTCAGGTGAACATGCTCATCACTACATTCACAAAGTTTTCTGAGAGCCTATAATTACTTAGTTTGTGTGACGAAAAGCTGTTTTGCAGTGTATGAAAGGAAAACATTAGTTCTACTAGTGTCCACGCCAGAACCCCAGTCATTCAATAAGTTAATTCCTACTTCCTCCAAGCAGCCATGCAAAAAAAATTTATATGAAAGGTTCCGTTAAAAGTGTGACTTTTCAAATAGCAATTTACATTCAATCAAACTCAGCTTTGTCATATATATGAAAAGCCTGCAACAGCTCTCTCCACATGCTAAATTTAGTCACTATTCTATTTCCATTCAGCAGGTTTAATGAACAAAGGACTAACCCCCTCGATATCCCAATTCGCAAAGTCCCAGAATAATAACACTGTGGTTTCCTGCACCTCAGTGGAGATGTCATATTTAGTGAGAAAGGGGGGCTATTCAACAAAACCCCTGTTAGGCTGGTAGAACAATGGGGCACAAATTGAGCAGTGGCAAATGGTACCCATAAATGACTAGGGGAGAGAAAATGAGCTTAGGAATGGATACAAAACAGGTTTTACATTGGGCTGATTGCAGTCTCCCTGTGAAAGTGCACAATGACATTTTATAGGATTTCCATATCAGGATATTTTACTGAAAGGGATTTACGGTCTAAATAAAGTCCTTAAATAGAAGGTTCCTATAAAGCTGGAGGTTGTTAAAGCTTGAGGTTCCCATTCATTTAAATATTAGATGTCACGTCTGTCACCAAGGATTCTTCTAATAAATAGATAAATCACACATCGTCATGAAACATGACCTTTCAAAAGAACAACATGCATTATTTATGTACAAAGCAACTGTACATTTTAGTAACATATAGTATACACTACAGTTCACAAGTTTGGGGTCGGTATGATTTTTTTTAAAGTAAGAAGTCTCTTATGCTCACCAAGGCTGCATTTATTTATTTAATAAAAACAGTAATATTGTGAATTTTTTTTTACAATTTAAAATCATTTTGCTAAATTAATATATATTGTAAAATATAATTTATTCCTGTTATGGCAAAGCTGAATTTTCAGCATCATTATTCCAGTCTTCAGTGTCACATGATCCTTCAGAAATTTTTATAATATGCTGATTTGCTGCTCAAGAAACATTTCTTTATATTATTTATCAATATTGATGAATAGATTTCAAAAGAAAAGCATCTATTGAAATTAAAATTTCCGTAGCATAATAAATTACTTTTGATCAAATTAATTTGGGGCGGTTGTGGCCTGATGGTTAGAGAGTCAGACTGTTAACCTGAAGGTTGTGAGTTCGATTCTCAATACCAGCAGGATTTGTGTGTGTATTCACTACTCACTGCTTCTAATGTGTGTGAACTAACTTATGCCGGGTTACAGACTGTAAATGACCGCTTAAATGGGTGTGGGTCCCTTTAAATTTATTTTTAGTTAACACTGCGTAATCACGTTTAAAAGGAAGTGGCGTATAGAGATCAGTAGTCACGCTGCAGCGGAGGGAAGATCAACTTGTGAGTCTCCATATGGCGTGGGGATGAAAAATGAAGTTTAATCCCGTTTAGTACCCTTTTGGCAAGCAGAGCGAGGTACGCAGTGTTAATGTGTTTGTTTCTTTATTTTCAGTGATGTGTTTGTTATATAGTGGTGTTTAAGCTTTGTTTGTTGAACGTTTTCATGGTGTATTTCATTTGTGTTTGTAAGTATTTATTTGCTTTTGTGTATATTCATTGTGTTGATTTACTTTTGTTGTTATTTTTAGTTTCACGGTGCTCGATGGTGCTCTATGGTGCTTGAGTGTGTTCGAATGACGATATTAAAGAGAGGAAACTCATGATGAGCAAAATAAAGAGAATGCACACGTCAGAAACTCTCCGAGTCTTGTTTGGGAAGCCAAGGGGGCAGCTATACAGACTACACAATATTTTTGACCGTCATGATAGTCACTGTGTCTGATTATATGATTTTGACTCCTAAAATCTTGTGGTGTCGCGGACAAGAAACATGTCAGACTACACGCTGCTACCCGACTATTCACCGTGTGCCATCTTTAACAGTCTTTAAACATCAAACGCAGGATTGTTGTTGCCATAGCTCCACAAACATTTCCTCCGTTGTAAAATTCCACCTAGCAGGAACGATACCATTGTTTCTCTTTCGTTTCGGCATGTTTGAAAGCATGTAGGAAGTCGCTTCTGTGTTTCATTTGGCCATTGTCACAAATTTGACGGAACTCGTCGTGAACGACTGAAAAAAAAATTAAACATGCTAGTCTTTCTGTCGTGACGTCATGAAGCATCGCAGATGCGGCATCAGTTGTCATCCACTATGACACACTACACGAGCTGAAACGATCAAATCTTGCTTCCCGACACCCATTTTCGTTTATGACAAAATCTTGACAAAAAAAATTGTGTAGTCTGAACCAGGCATTAGATGAGTTAAATGAAGAAGACAGATACCAATTATAGGTTACCATACTTGGCCTTCATGTCACATTACTTTCACTTTAAAGCAACCTTGCTAAATAAAAACTAAATCTTACTGACCCCAAACTTTTGAACGGTAGTATTATTTTTCAAATAAATCTAAAATTTGACAACAAAGGGCCAAATCAATGGCACAATCTAGTATGTGTACTCAACGTAAACCTGTCTACATTTTCATTTCCTTTTATAAAATAAATGAACATTATTTTGTGATGCTGACAAGCTCTTGGGTTCAACCTTGTTTATGTCTGACATATTCATTCTGGCATGAAGTACTGCAGATTCCATGTGCCCCTCAAAGATGCTGAGAGGTGTTTGTACTCTATCCGTTCAACCTGGCATGACTCTCACAAGTGACAAGCAGCAGTGTGGAGAAAATATCAGCTGAACCAGCAAGATGCAGCAGCGAAAAGTAGTAGTTTGCCAAACTTTACCCTACCAAGGCATTATATTACTTGTTCAAAGGCAGTTTACCAATCCCATACAGGCGTAACTATAGCTTAATTGGCAAAGCATGACAATGCTCAGGTCATGGAGATTTGATTCCCAGAAAACGCATGTAGGCTATATATAATCAGTTGTAATTAGTCATTAAAATGTTAATATGGGAAAACATAAAATAATAAAAAATAAATAATTTAAGATAATATACTCTACTGTTCAAAAGAGTGGGGTTGGTAAGATATTTTCTCTACTGTTCAAAAGAGTGGGGTTGGTAAGATATTTTCATGTTTTTTAAAGAAGTCTCTTATGCTCACCAAAGCTGCATTTATTTGATCGAAAATACACTTAAAGGTTCTCTAAGCGATCCTGGGTGGATGTAACTTCCTGTTGACGTTCAAAGTGTTGTCAAACAAAACAGAGGCTATCTAGACCCTCCCTCCTCCTCCTCCCCCTCCCCTCCGTGCTTCATGAAACAGTCATGAACGTGCATTTAAAATCATTCTTGTCGGTTATTGGCTGGATCATGTTTATTATGATTCGTGGTCCAGGCTGCACCAGTTTGTTTTTATTGCCGTTTTCGGAGCTTGTAGTGACTACAAAGACCGCATTTTTTTTACAGTGTGTTCAGGGGACAAGCAGCTAGCGGCTAGTGAGGAGATATTTGCTGTATGTGACAAAAAATGTTTTGGCCTAAAAACGCGTGACATCACTTAGAGCACCTTTAAAAAGAGTAATATTGCAAAATATTACCTTTTAACTTCAACTGTCTTCTATTCGAATATATTTTAAAATGAAAGCTGAAGTTCCAGCAATAATTACTCCAGTCTATAGTGTCATATGATCCTTCAGAAACCATTCTCATATGCTGATTTCCTGCTCAAAACACATTTCCTATTGTTATCAATTTTGAAAACAGTTGAAACAGTTGTGCTGCTTCATGTTTGTGGAAACAACAGGATTCTATGTTGAATAGAAAGTTCAAAAGAACAGCATTTACTTAAAATAGAACATTTTTGTAACAATGCCTTTAGTGTCACTTCAATCAATTCAATGCTTCCTGAATTATAGTATTCATTTCTTTAAAAAAAAAAATTCACTACAAACTTTTGAATGGTAGTGTACATATGTTTTAATACATTTAAGTCCATTGTATTTTAAACACATATATACTTTGTTTAGCATTAAGCATTGATTTATTAAAGTAGTAATGTTAATAAATACTTATAGAAAATACAGATAAAAGACTATACATTCAAATTTCACTTTGAAGATCATTAAATATTTGGCATATGACTTATGACTGAATTAATTTTTTTTGTCAGATCTTAAATGACACGCAGTACATAAGTATAGGAAGTATAAGCAATGTTTTTACCATCTGCTCGATTACTAAACGCATGTGGGTGTCACCGGCCTGCATCTCAAGAAGTTAGTGGATAAATATATAAACGTATTTATCTAAACAAGATCAACTTAATGTCCCTATCAATGATTAAATCTCTTCCCCTGTGTAGAAGCCACTGCTGGTGGTAAGACACGGCTTCGTTTCAGCTGTATGTGAGCATGAAAGTTGAACACAAAAAATGAAGCTATCTGACCTGTGAAGTGCAACACCGCTGTTATGAATGGTGTCAGCAATGACAGGTTTTTGACATGGACTGCTGAGATGTTATAACTGCTAAGCGGAGAACTGAGACAGGCCCGACAAATGAGAAAGAAGTCAAAGAAGCTCTGAAGCGATGTTTCTAGGTCAGTGATTTTAAGAGGGAGCCATGAGGCACATCTTCCTCTTTTACACTTCAGAGAAAAAACTGGAAGACAAGACAAATGTAAAACGAAAAAGCTGAAGAAAAAAATAACCCTCATTCCATTTAAAGCCTGACGCAGCACTTTGAGCTATGAAAGTGTAGCTGATGGCAACAAAGCTGGGATGAAAGAAATAATACATGGAGGGCTCATAATTTCATGCACACCTTTTTTTTTTTTTTCTTCTTCTTTTTTTTTTTTTTAAACCACACACCCATGACCAATTTTAAAGAAATCATAAAATAAATCATTAATAAAGCAGAGCCAGCCTGCAGGAAGATGACCTTAAATGAAAAGCAAGGTCAGAAGAAGTGGAGATGTGCTCATAATAAATAAGCAAAGCAATATAAGTGCAAAGACTCATATCACACAGCAATAACACTGATCCTTTATTCTGGATCAGTCTGAAATATATGTTTATCATGGTATATAAATGCAAAAAAATGCATTAAAATTTCAATCACTAATTTAAAACAACAACAACAACAACAACAACATTAGCTTACAGTAAGACGTAGGGTATAGTATTTCATTCTTAACATCTTTTGAATATTCTATTTGACAAATACATTTTTATTATTAGGCAGGAACTTTTTTTTAAATTCTAAGCAATTCAATTTGTGCTTTGCTATGATCACAGTAATTTGCTTCTTACATGTCCTCTTCAAACAGTCTTGGCATTAATATTCAGCAGCTTCTGATCTCAGAGGGTGATCAACATCGGCTCACCGTCAGGGAATGTCTTCGGGATATTTGTTCAGGATTTTTAATTAGCTTTTATGAATCTTAAAAGCTTTGTGTGGGGGGAGGAATTTAACTGTGGCTCTGTCATGAATTAAACATGTAACGCCACCATAAACAATTCCCTACATGAACTATCAACACAAATGTCAAGCAGGACAACAGCATACCAATAAAACAAAATAAGGATGCTCCGATTGATTGGGCGCCAAACGTTATCGGCCGGTAATAGCTTTATATAGTTTGAGCAGTGGGCCGATCAGATGACAAAACTCGCGAGACAGTTATTAAAACTGCATTAAGCCACGAAGTGATACTGTTCCTCAAGCGGCTTTCTGTGCGCGCACTCAAAGACGGAGTGGAACACGAACAAGAAAAGTGAACTTTGAGCTTTGGGTTCACGCCTGAGCGGTTAAAAACAGACAGAAATATGCCTGGCTTGGGGAGTATTTGCTTAAACACTATTGGTTGTCTTAAATGAACAAACAGTTGGGAAATAAATCTCATGTGTATCAGATTCAGTATATTGGATCCATATAACAATTAAGAACAACTGATGTTTTTAGATAGCTAAGAAAATGTGTATGTGTGTTTAACCTCTTTGTCCATGCTGTCCAGATCTTCTTTGCAGAGTGTGTAGAGTGGCATGGTTTCAGACATGCTGGGCTGTCGTTTTCTGCGTGAAGGTCCAGGCTGCTCATCGTCAGGACTCGATCCTGCAGCCTCGACCGTCTGCTGAGACCCCTGAGCTAACCTGAACAAACACATCAACAATCAATTGCTCAGCATACATACTCCAGATCAGCAGCTGGTGAAGCAAGTTACAGTGTAATCAGTCACTGGGCAAAATTTGTTTCTCAAGCACTGCTGGCTGACTTTGCTCTGACAAAACACCAAAGCAGAACAGCAGTTCTCTCAGTCTGAGCAACACCTAAATAAGCAATCAAACATACCCACAGCACAAGCCTGTCCACAGCACACAGCAAACATTCAATCACATCCTTCTGTCAGAGGAGCCACAACATGATTATGATAACTCTGCACAGGGAGATAGATGGTCAGAGCAGACAGTGTCTGAAAGGATTAACTTCACTACACCTGCAGTCTGTTTAAACCAGTGGTCACCACCCTTTTTAAGCCCAAGATCCCTCACCTCAGCCTTGATGAAAGGCAAGGTCTATAGTACCAATCGATGAATAGATATAAAAAGACAGCCCAGATTGAGGCCTTTTATTTTGTATTTTAATTGCATTTGAATTACATTAAATGCTTTGGTTTTAAACTTTTTAATTTATGCAACCAATAAAACTGTATGAATTTAACAACATTAACACTTGCAAATTTCAAAACACTTATGACGTAACGAAGCCTTGTTTACTGAAATCATGTGACTTTCACGCTCCGAACCACTCATTCGAAACAAGATTCGTAAAGCTTCGAAGCTTCATGAAGCAGTGTCGCCCATCACTAGATACTGTTGAATAAAGTCGTTTTTTTTTGCCGCATAAAAAGTTGCTTCATAACATTAAGGTTGAACCAACTGATGCAGGCCTCACTGAGCCATTAGATTTTATGAAAAATATCTTAATTTGTGTTCCGAAGATGAACAAAGGTCTTACAGGTTTGGAACGACATAAGGGGGAGTAATTAATGACAGAATTTTCATTTTTGGGTGAACTAACCCTTTAATATTTTTCAACTAAAACCATATTGTATTTGATCAATAATTTGCTTTCTCATTAATAAGTGAATGTGCAAAAATGCACATTTTGAATGTTACCATGTTATTACAATGTTATTACCAAATTTAACCCATTTTTAATTAATTAAAATGTGAAAAAAATATATATTTTGTCAGTATTCAAGGGAAATTTCATTCAATATATCATTAAATACAATAAGTATAAAGTCAGCACACCATGGCTCCAAAAACAGAAATATATTGACACTCTCACAGAGGTGACATTTCGAGCATACAGGCTCTTCATCAGACAAAATGAGCTGATGAAGAGCCTGTGTGCTCGAAACATAGTGTGCCTACTTTATACTTTTTTTCTGTTTCGCTTATTTTTGGCTGAGCACCCACTTTGAGCAGTCTGCCAGTGATGTGCATGCTTTTGTTTTGCGTTTTGCTGAACACATTATTATATGAAATTTATAAGAACATAATATAGTAACCTGAGAATTACATTTTATCAATTGAAATCTATGTATTTAAAATCTAAACTTTTAATCACATTACTGCTCAAAACAGTCCAAATTTTTTAAACCTACATATTCATTTTCTAACATAACATAAATAGTACTCTAAAATGTTTTCAAACTAAATATATCAATTTTACTTGCATAAATGTTCACTTTCATTGGTTCATCAATAGGCAAAAACATCCCAAAAGTGTGAAATATGGAAAAGAAGGCTAAATATTTTTACAAAAGCATTTCTGTATTTTACAACAGTATTTTATTTTTGAGACTAATCTTATTCATAGTCTGAAGTCAAAGTCTGAATAACATTATGTATAAAACCCATTTCAAAACATAGAAACAGAAGACCTAGATGCAACATGCTGACCTATGTACATCTCAACAGCAGTGTCATATTGGAAAGGTCAAACTGTCAGGTCGAGCCCATCAGAAATAATCACTAGCCAACCTACTGACAAAACACCTAAACGGTGGTACGAACCAGCAAGACAAAGACTCAAAACATTGACTTTCACAGTGTGGACAATGTACACTGATGTAACATGGTAATTAGCAACAGCTTCTAATGCAGCATATGTACGCTTTGAAATACACAATCAAACGTTTAACTTCCTGCACATTCTACAGCTGTGGAAGGCTCAATGGTTTCTGTAGAAACAATCTAAAAAAGGTGGTCTGGTGGGAAAGTTGTAGACTGGTCTGTGAAGCAAACAAACTCTGTCTCAGCGGGGACAGAGGGATGCTGGAGCTTAACAAACCATGTTTTCTGCTGATATGAGAGAGACTGTGATTGACACTAGATTGCACTGGGAGCTCTGCTGGACAGAGCGGCTTCAGGGATCCAGGTGTGATGACTCTGTATCCTTTTGTGCATGGATATATTTTATAAGGATGCTCCAATCAGGATTTTTGTGGACGATAAAGATTACAGATTTCTCGATACCGATCATTCAAGCTTTATATAAGCTCTCTGTTGGCTGGCAATTCAAACCCCTTACACCCTGAAGGCATTTTTAATGATTTCACATGATTTCAAGTAGAATACTAGTAAAAGGCTTACTTTTAGTAACTACAGTACCAAAAAAACAACAACAAAAAAAACAAGGTATCATCAAGTACATGGTCTCATTTAAAGGTGCTCTAAGTGATGTCAAGCGTTTTTAGGCCAAAACATTTTTGTGAGGATTTTCTCAAGGTCTACGCATTATGTTATATTGTGTTTGGGCTCGTTTGAATTTAAACAAACTGCTCTAAATAAAGATGTGTGATTTACTATGGTTTACTTATGTTTTGCGAAGTTACAAAGTACAATGTGGTGCCAAAAATCTGTATACTGTTTACATTGGCATTGGCAAGTTGCATTGGCAGCAACTTTTTTGTTCTTTTTATCATTTTACCTCATAAAATTACGATCGGTTCATGAGATTGGCCAAATTTAGTGATTCCTGATCGAGTTATAGAATGTGATTATTGGCCGATACCAATCTACAGATGATCGACTGGAGCATCCCTAATATTTTAGTGTCATATTTCCACCAGAATCTTAAAAGTCATTACAAAATTTACAAAGTAAACACATAAGAAACTTTAAATCTGGACTCTAGATAGATATTTAGAACTGATTTGAATTTACTTGGTTTAAATAAAAATGTTTAGTAAGAGAAAATTTGGTAGCTAAAAATTCATAACTATGTAATCATGACCATGAAATTGATGGTCAATGGTTCAACTTCAACTGCTTAAATTTTGGTTTATAGCTGAAAAGGTTTTGGAGGGCTGAAATCATTAACAGAAAAGGTGATTTTTACTTATTGCACCTCAGATGGCGTGCTTTGACTGTCAGTGTTTAATTTGTGCACACAACATGGATGATCTACATCAGGTAAACGTCAGCTGTGTGGACGCTAGAGTTGGATTGACAATTATGATTTCTCATTTTTAATCAATATTATTTGTAACATGTCTACCACTGAACAATCGCAATAAGATTTGCGCTTTGTTACTTTTGATATCAAACAAAGTTTTAGCACTCAAATTCTGTTAATTTTATAACGGAATTCAAACAATATTAATTTGACATTCTTTGACATTCTTTGACAAAGCAAATCAATTTATAGATCTAGCAATATGTCTTGTTATCCTCTCAAGAGTGTTGAAAGAGTTGATCTTGGATTAGGGTCACGTCACCTAGGTCAGATATTAAATGCTATGTCAACTACAGTGAACATCAGAACTAAATCTGATAATTTCCCATTGCTATGTTTTAATTGGAAAGCACTACTTTGATAGTTCAGTACCTAATTTCTATGATGTTGTGCCATGTGTCAAGGCACATATGAAATCTGATACTTTTTCATACTGAAAACTTAGGGAATGGTTTAAGTTATATAAAGACAGGAGAATTACACTTTGATAGAAGAAAGCATGATCAAATTATCAAATTGTTGATAAATGTGGCGGCTGAAAACAATCGTCATTTAAATATCCCGCCCCAAATTTTAGAAGCCTCACCCTATAGTTTACCACACAGAGAAACATAACCCGGCCATGAAGAGGAAGTAATTGAATGAAAAAGAAATTTAACTTACTCTAAAAACACCTATAAACCTTGTAATTGCAAAAAATAAAATTTATTTAAATAAATACTGGTAGGCCTAAATAAAACTAAATACTTACAAACATTATTATTATATATATAAACTTGGTTATTTTAGTAGCCTACCTCACTCCACAGAAAATCCTTTACATTCATTTTATTCAGAACAAGAACGAAAAATAAGTAGCTATATATTATAAAACGAAACACAAATTAGTCTATAGTGGCATTAATTATAAAGCAGAAATGAATTTATTTAAAGCAAAACTGAATTGGGCTCACATAGCCTACCTCTCTCATTCGGGAAGAATCCAAACATTTCCATATTCGCAATGTAAGATTTATTGCTTGCTGAACTACTGTTGCTTTCCATTTCACTGTTGTTTCATTATCCACGTAAAACATCATCCTTCACATGCGCAAAAATGTGTTTGGTTGGGCGTTGCGTGCGCCGATTGGTACAGATGGATAGCGGACCATTTAAACTGAGCAGTGTTAACTTTGTCTACATTTAGTTTGCTGATAAATGACTAAAATGTAAAGTTGCCAATGCTAGAACTGATATGTTGCATGTGTGAGTGAGGCGCCCGCGCAACCAATTGGATTTAATAAAATAAAGATAAATATTTTGATAAAATAAAGAAAACGAATACAACGCGAGCGTAGCCTGGACTAGCCCTACTTGATGCTCAGATTCTCTCTTTTATTTTGTTAATCTGTTAATTATTGACATTTTAACCATGTTGTTTAATGGTTATTGATCGGTTAGTAATCCAAATATTCTCATAACAGTTCTCCACCAGATTTACTATGCTGCACACGCAAGTTTCCGCTGACTCAAAAACTTTCGTACACGAGCTGAGGCCTGACGTGAGATATGATCGTAGCCACCGCTCACCCTCATATTGATGAATGCCAAATTTTGCGTGGAAACGAGCATTTGATAAATGACGGCCATTAAGGGTGAAAGAAGTGTATTGGATGAAGGATATATTATAATTTTATAGAGATTATAGATTATGATATATTATCAAGTGAAGAAAATTTAGATGATCTAGATGATCATTAATTTCCATGATTTTTCTAGGGTTAGAAATCTCAATTCTTTAATTCCCTGATATTTACAGGTTTCCCATGAGCATGGAAACTCTCAAGTTTTTAGACATCTGTCTTCCCATTCGCCTAAAAACATCTTTCAGTGGCACATACAGTTCTTTTCTCTTTTGCTACCTAGCAACAAAAGACCAACATGGGTGATTTTGTATTGATGCTTGTGTCCTCTCATTTTCTGTTCTTGAACCATTCAACAAGCCCTGTTGCCTGGAGACCAGTACATCCTCTCAACAGCAGCACAAGAGCACTCACTGCCAGCCTACATGTGACGTGCAGTAACAGGGCACCATGCAGTCTGGCTATTCATTCAACATATCGGGCCTGCTGAAGAGTTGAGCACTTAATATGACATATTAGTTCAGCATGCAGATGCCCAGAAAGTATCTGTCTGGAGAGTTAGTCAGGTAGAGCTGTGGTTTAAATATCAAATTTAGCAGTGAACTTTTCTAAAAGGTTCCTAGAGGACAGTGGATTGCTTTATTAAATTTGTGCCCCCTACATGGACAGCAAGTGCAAGGATAAAGCAGAAATAAGACAAATGGAAGGAGACTGCGATCAAGCTGAGAGCAGTTAACAAATGTCTAAACAAGAGAGCAGCTACAGGGTGCCCAATCCTTCTCCTGGAGGTCTACCTGCTGAGTTGAGATCCAGCTATAATCCACACCTAAACCAGCCAATCGATTTCTCCAGGTTTATTTCAAAATCACAGGCAGGTGTGTGAGAGCAGTACTGGCACTACGGCTGTCCAATGTACACAACTGGCCAAAAATGGACCTATATCTTCTGTAGATGTCTCAGGACCAAAAAATGTTCATCCAAATTATTGCATTCGGTCCAAATTTCTATACCACCGCATACCCTGTTCACACAGACATCACACGTCATTAGCGTGTTCAATGAGGCTATGCAGAGTTGTAGACAGTCACAGAGCGCTGCAAACAAACAACAGCCACCTTTTATTTCCTCCTGAACCAAAACAAGCTTATGGTCCGTTCATGCCATGTCATACTGTAATTGAGAGATGGCACCCCGTTTCATTCTACTCTGAGCTCTTCATGTCATTGGACTTGGAATTACGTGTTTCTATGGCAACACTATCAACACATCTGCAGCAGACAGGTGGTACAAGTCATTATGAAAGTAACGTGACATCTAGCCAAGTATGGTGTCCCATTTGTGCTCTGCATTTCACCCATCCAAGTGCACAGACACACTGTGAACACACACCCAGAGCAGTGGGCAGCCATTTTTGCTGCGGCACTCGGGGACCGATTGGGGGTTTGGTGCCTTGCTCAAGGAGCACCTCAGATGTGGGTAATGAGCATAGGTTTTTAGTAACAAAGTAGATTTACTTTGTTACATTTACTTGAGTATTTTTTGGGAAAATTTTTACTTTTAAGATTAGATTTAAATGTTGCTACTTTAACTTGAGTACATTTCTAATGAAAAATCATATGCTTTTACTTCCTCTCGTTACTTTATTTGAATGCAATACTGTACATGTTAAGAAATGCGTAATTTATTCCAAGCGCTCTCTCTTTTTTTCATCAACGATGCCCCATTCACAACTGAATCACTCTTTTGAGACAATTCTGTTCAAACACTTGTCTAAATTGGTTTGCGAATCAGTCTGAATTATTTGTTCAGTTCCCTGCCCACACTGAATCGTCTGAAACGGTTTCTCACTCGGAGCATTGGATGAAGTGGCAGTGGACCTACAGTCAATTAAAAGCAAATTTGCAAATGCATCCTATTGTTCACCAGCGATGAAGATCTTTATTAGTTGAACTGTGTATGCTGTTTGTGAACAATTCCACAGGTATTGATTACATTTGATTTCAATTCATACAGCCAATAGCCTACATTGTACAACCAAACAGATTATTACGCCACGATAACGTCACCACTACAAAGTATGTAGCATTTCTTTTTTCGTTTTTTTGGACGTATATCTTAATCGATACATTAAATAAGCTACCAGAGAGTATTAAAATGAACACCCACCGTCCCGCTGTAATTTGTGGGTAGCCTACCTACCCCGGTGACCTGTTTGTCTTGAAAATTAACACCTTTGCGTAGACACAGTTAACCAGTTTAGTGTTCAGATGTTCAGCGGTTATGAGCGTGAGCACATGTAAAGAGTTTTCATTTTCTTCTTTCAAATATAGCTGTATATGTTATTAATATACAAAGCAAAGGACATGCAGTGATATTCGGTCTACAGATACCAGAAATAATGCTTGTCTGTTGTTGCAAAGACATCTAATTATGATAATAATAATCTAAATATCTATCTAAATAATAACATGCTATTGTATTTATATAAAATTACAAAGTAACTAGTAACTAGCTACATGAGTAGTTTTTTCATTGGATACTCTTTTACTCAACTATTAAGATTACTTTAATCTTTCACTTTGTGAATTACTTTCACTTTTACTTTGAGCAAATATTTCTATAAGTACTTGTACTTTTACTTGAGGACAGTTTTTGGATACTCTACCCGCCTCTGGTAATGACAGTGGAAAAGACAGCGGTTCATTCACTCCCCCCACCTACATTTCCTGCCGGTACCAAGACTCAAACCCATGACCTTAAAGTTACAAGTCCGACTCTCTAACCATTAGGCCACAACTGTAATAGTAATTTAATGCTATCTCTTGTGATGCTTTGCAGACTATGCTCTGGATGTGTGCGTTCATGTGTTTTGGAGGAGATGTGACTCTGGAAACGCTCTGGAGGGAGGGTGGGATCTTATGCTTTCAAAGTTAGCTTGCTATTGCTAGCCTCTCTGAAATTGCCTACCCTACCTTTAAGAGTGCAAAAGAGAATGAGCGAGCTCGAAAGAGATTCAATAGCTACCGAAACAATTTAAAAAGCACATTGGTATCATTAATACGCTAATAAGCTAATTTGTAAAACCTTCAGCAAATTTTTTAGGCCACCTAAAAAATGGTTTTCTGCTGTTCCCCCAAACCACACGGAATAAATATTATAAAAACAGATAAGAAGTTATTTGTCTACTGTAACTGTCACATAAACTGTAACTGTCACAGGAAGTCCTGACAGTAGATCTGCATTATTCATATGAAATCAGCATACAGGAATAGTTCACCCAAAAACTCCATAATTTACTTGCCCTCATGATGTTACAAACTCAGGGCTCATTAATAAGGTTGGCCTGCTGACCTAGGGCCAGTGTGAGAAAGCTTCAGATCAGTTCGACTTTGGGCCAGTGTTATATCTTACTTTTTTAATCATATCATGCATTTGAACAGCACTTGCATACTGTTGCTCTCATGTTGATTTGATTGCTTCTATTGTTCTCATTTGTAAGTTGCTTTGGAGAAAAGCATCTGCTATATAATTAAATGCGAATGTAAATTAATTTGCCTAGGAAACCTATACCTTTGATTACAAATTCTTCATCAACTTATTTATAAACACCATAGTTCATTTAAAAAAGTTTGGGGTCAGTAAAATTTTTTAATATAATTTTTGAAAGAAGCCTCTAATGCTCACCAAAGCTGCATTTACTTGAACAAAAATACAGTAAAAACAGTAAAATTATTAATATTATCACAATTTGAATAACTGATTTCTATTGTAACATTTTAAAATGCAAATTATTCCTGTAATGGCAAAGCTAAATTTTCAGCATCATTACTCCAGTCTTCAGTGTCACATGATTCTTCTGCAATCATCCTAACATGCTAGTTTGCTGCTCGAGAAACATTTATTATTATTATATTATATTAATACTTATATCTATTATTATTTCTGGAGCTTAGCACCAGAAAAAACATCCTTAAAAGGTATCATAAATGGTCTATACGACTTACACGTTATATTCCATGTTTTCTTAAGTCATATAATATCTTCAAGCATCTAACAGATCAAAATATACGTTTTAAATATAAAAGTTTTACTGAACAATTTTTATTATGTTTATTATTGTAATATTGGAGCTTGATCTTTGCCACCCTTATTCATTTTCATTATGCTGAAAAGTGTGGGCAGGACATTCTTTGAAAGTTCTCCTTTTGTGTTTCACAGCAGAAAGAACGTCGCACAGGAACAACTTATGAGAAAAATAATAACTGTTTCTAAGGTGAACTATTTCTTTTCTAATTTATTTCTCTCCTGGACAGATGCTGACGCAGGAGTTGCCGTTTTTTTTACTCCTCTTTTTTGATCAGCATTTACAAGCTTGTTTTTATTATTCCCTTGTCACAGCAATGACCAAAGGTGCTGATGAAATTTGCTAATAATTTCTGTTTCACAATCTCATAGCTGCCAAGGCACAATGCTTTATTTCTCACAGATTTTATTTAGAGCTTAGAGATTAATGTGAAATAGACTGCATGAGAAATCCAATATGAGCTGGGAAAGAAAAGGCAAGCACAGCATACGGGCCATCAGGCAAGGTCTTACTGACCAGGTACATTTCCCACAGGCCTTTCATACAAATGTCTTCCAAGTACATATAATCAAACATCATATATCATTATATTCCCTGGCTCTTAAGAATAAGTTTTATGTACTGTGCAGAATGTGCAAAAATAGACCCTTAATATTCATGATTCTGATACAACCATGAGTTTATTAACATGACTGCTGTATTTACACATATTTACTGCCATACATAAAAATAAAAAAATAATAATATAAAAGGTAAATCAAGTACCTGAGTGTGGACAGATCTCCCTTGGCCGACATGGACGACCCATGTGAGTGAAGATAAGAGGGTGGACGGGAGGCCTGGGGACCCCGGCGGATCAGTTTGCCGGTGACGGGGTCATAGGTCCGCATTTCCGGTGGTGCAAGGGGCTTGTGCTGAACAGGAGGGGCCTGGAAGAGAGGCCTTGGGACGGATCCCTGGATATCTAGAAATGCGGCAGGACTGTTGCTCCTAGAGGACAGTAAAAGATGTTATGTTTTAACCTCTGGCTGTCATTTTTAACCAGGAACAGTAAGAATGTAACTTTTTTTTTAATGAAATGCTATTTAATTACAGTATTAAAGGGAATTACACTAAAATTAATTAATTACACTAAAATTCCCTGAAGAATTATCACACGTTATGGTCTTTCCCATTCATTCCCTATGGTCAGTCAATTCTGACCACAAACAGACTTTATGACTTTTTTTATGAAATGAAGTTCACTTTTTCGTTTGTTCCAATTGCATATCAAAAATGTCACCAAGTTTTGAACCACTCAGATGGAAACTTTTTAATAAATAACAATAGTAACAATTATTTCAAATGAAATCAGTCTAAATTACCAAAAAAAAAATAAAAAAAGTAAAAAGGGTTGAGTGGATAGATTTCATAAAAAGAAAATTCTAATTTTTTAATTATTAGGGATGCACCAAAAAATGAAAATATGAGCTGAAAATATACTATTATTGCCAAAAGTTTTGGGATGTCTGCCTTTACATACACATGAACTTTAATGACATCCCATTCTTAATCCGTAGGGTTTAATATGAAGTTGGCCCACCCTTTGCAGCTATAACAGCCTCAACTCTTCTGGGAAGGCTTTCCACAAGGTTTCAGAGTGTTATGGCAATGTTTGACCATTCTTCTAGAAGCGCATTTATGAGGTCAGGCAATGATGTTGGATGAGAAGGCCTGGCTCGCAGTCTCCGCTCTAATTTATCCCAAAGGTGTTCTATCGGGTTGAGGTCAGGATTATGTGTCTCTAAGTTCCTCCACACCAAACCTGCTCATCCATGTCTTTATGGACCTTGCTTTGTGCACTGGTGCGCAGTCATGTTGGAACAGGAAGGGGCCATCCCCAAACTGTTCACACAAAGTTGGGGGCATGAAATTGTCTTGGTATGTTGAAGCATTAAGAGTTCCTTTCTCTGGAACCAGGCCAAGCCCAACTCCTGAAAAACATTCCCACACCATAATCCCCCTCCACCAAACTTTACACTTGGCACAATGCAGTCAGGCAAGTACCGTTCTCCTGGAAACCACCAAACTCAGACTCGTCCATCGGATTGCCAGACAGAGAAGCGCGATTCGTCACTCCAGAGAACACGTCTCCACTGCTCTAGAGTCCAGAGTCCAGAGAGAAAGTTGGCGACTTCTAGCATTAGCATGCACTGACCCCAGTCGGTGATTTTACGTGGTCTACCACTTCTTGGCTGAGTTGCTGTTGTTCCCAATTGCTTCCACTTCGTTACCACTAACAGTTAACCATGAAATATTTAGTAGTGAGGAAATTTCAAGAATGGACTAATAGCAACCTATCACAGTACCACGCTTGAATTCACTGAGCTCTTGAGAGCGACCTATTCTTTCACAAATGTTTGTAGAAGCAGTCTGCATGCCTAGGTGCTTGATTTTATACAAGAGTGACCATGGAAGTGATTGGAACACCTGAATTCAATTATTTGGAAGGGTGTCCCAATACTTTTGGCAATATAGTGTATATGCCACCCCATCCCCTCGGTGTTCAGCGCTCAGGTTTCAAAGTCACACAGCATTTTTTGTAACTTTGCGAGCTGCTCCGCTTCTGAAGATGCACAGCTTCTTAACGACTCTAGCCAAGCAGGTAAGTCTGTACTGGCACCCAGTTTGCTCTGCTTCGTTTTTGCGCTCTCTGCTCAGTTGCTCACGGCCAAAGCAAACAATCCCATCATGTACCGCTCACGCTCACTGGAAAAGCAAAGTCTGCTCAAATAATGTGCCAACATTTCTCTGTAGTAGACCTTTTTCTGTATGCAATAGGCCCACTGTGCTGTTACAAGGTGTGGTAGGCTATAGCACTGCTGGGCAACGCTGGTAAAATGACCCCACAGCCTCTCATTCACTGATCAGCTCCCTGCTACACTCTGTTCACATGCTCTGATAATACATTTTCTAGGACTAGCCTATACTTTATTTTGATAATTGGTCAAAAAATAAAATAAAATAAATCTGTTAAATCTGATTCTGTTGCATAGAACCGAATAAAGAATAATATATTGATATTTAATGTTATTTTAATATATTTTCTGTCCATTTTTGGTGTGAAACTTAAATAAATAATAAATAGATAAAAGTGTAATTAAATTAATTTTATTGAATCTGAATTTAAAAAATACAAGCCAATAGAATAAAATAAGCACAAAGTCTAATATTAATACAATTATACAAAAAAAAAATAATAACTTGAAATAAGAAAATAATTATTTTTAAAAAGTCATTTTTGGTTTTGGTTTTTGGACAAGTGCATCCAGAATTTTCTGTTTTGGTCCAGAATTTTCATTTTGATGCATCCCTAATAATTATAACAACAACTATATTAGTGTCCATACCAAAGGATAATAATATTCTGTTTATTATAAGCGGGAGCTGCATTTATGTAATTTGGATGTTCAGAGGAAATTGTTGCACTCTAAACTGGCAAAAAGTTCCTTTTCTTTCAGGTGCGTGGAGCCAAAGAAATAATTGAACAAACAAAAAAGGTAGCTGGCCACACAATGAAGACTGAAGAGTTCTAGAAAAACATCATTTATTTCATAAATTGCATGGTGCAAAATAAATTGTTTTTCTAGAGCTCTTCATTGGACTCAGTGTGCGGCCAGTAATTTGGATGTTAAAATGCTAGAAAAAATTGGTCTGAAAGTGATTCCAATTACATTGTTCCTCTGTGTTTCATTATCATTATAGTTGTGGTGTGGACTTTTTTATTCTCACAGAATTAGAACAATTATTAAAACTTTAATCTTTGATGTACATGGCCCTTAAAGGTAACAAGAATATTTCATATCAATAATTCAGTTGTGTGCTATATTTTAAGTCTTTTGAAGCCTTATGACTGTGTGAACCATTGCCGTTCTGTTAAGCGTCACAATTTTGTGTGCCATGTGGATTTAGAACAAAATGAGGGCAATTTTTTGGTAACTCATTAATTTAACAATTCTTTAATACTGCAAGATGAAAGATTTCTTGGAAACTGTGAGAAGTTCAGTGTTTGATTTTCTATTCATGAGTGTTACAGTTCAGAGAGTAAAAAACACTGTTTTTTAAAAAATGTTCAGTAGTCACAACAGAAAACACTGATAAAACAGAAGGTTGTTACAGTCTTAATACTGAAAGGCACAAGTGAACATAAATGATAAAAGAAAAGCAAGAAAGACAGAGGCGAATGGAGAGACTGCAAGAGATAAATACCTGTGTGATTTGTTATAGTCATCTTTGAGAGGAAAGAGTTGCTCCTCTACTCGCTCCCAGCGCTCCAAGCAGCCCCACAACCAATCAGGATTCACCACATAAAGATGTTTAAAGCCCTGAGCTTGACGAACTTTCTCTGTACCTGACAGAGACACATATATATACATATATAACAACATTTGAGATAAACAACACCAAGTTTCTTTCCAGTGTCTCGCTCCACTATCAGCAGCAGAGAGGAATGTACAGTGCCAGAGGAAAAGAAAATTGCCATCGGAATTGAACATGTTGAGGAAGGAAAAGAAAAAAAAGTTTACCACCAAATGCAAAACGCCAAGACATATCTTTTTATACCTCCACTTGCTGCTACTGGCTATTGAAAATGCAGTAAAAAACTCAAGTTTATAAACTAAAACTTTGGAACTGAGAACAGATGTGATTCTCAAATTGATCTGTACATAAAACAGTAGACAGAAATGGAGTGAGCAACATGCTTCTCTAGATAGCGACTAGTACATTTTTGTTTGTTTGTTTTGTTTAATTTAGTTCAGTTCAGACTCTAAATCATGATACTTGGCAAATGCCAACCACAAACATCTTGCAGTCAGGCTAATGAACTGTATTCAGGATTCCTACACATTTTCCATTTCAAAATTCCATACTTTTCCAGACTCAAATTTCCAAACCTCGCAGTAGATTGATTTTACAGACCATATTTAACAACTGATTCATGCAGCATTATATTTGGTATATTACAATCATCTGTAAATGCTTTCTTGAGTTTTTTTCTCCACTGGTTTTCACAAAGTGATAACACACGCTTACATTATGAGGGGAACCTAAAATGCTTCATAACCTGCATATATTCACCTGTGACACATTGGTTTGATGCTGTAATTGTGGTCTGATGTTGCATGACCACCAAAGTACAGTCTGAATTAAATGATTGTTCACTCCTTTATCTGTTGCTGGTTTGAGTAGCACATGCACATTTGTTTAGTGAAGTTCAAAAGAGCTTTAGAGCTTACGGTAAAGACAGTTTTGCGACTATCAATTAATGATCTGTCATTCAATCAAATTCCATACTTTTCCAAACTGCATAGGAAACATGTATTTATTTAATGGAAGAATAGTTTATTAATACATCAAACTATTGTCTTATATTGCTGCCATTTTATAAAAGCATACCCAACAAATCAAAAGTAAAAAAAAAAAAAACATCTTCTATTCTGACTCAATAAAAACGACCAAAAGTGACAGTAAAGACATTTACTGTCAAACAAATGCTATGTTTTAACTTTTTATTTATCAAAGAATCATAAAAAAGCAGAACAATTGTTTTTAAAATTGAAAATAATTAGAAATGTTTTAGTACCAAATCGACATAATTTCTGAAGGATCTTGTGACAGTGGAGGCTGCTGAAAATTCAGCTGTCATCGAAAGAACAATTTGTATTTTAAATTACATTTAAATAGAAAACTTTTTTTTAAATTGTACTAAGATTTCAAAATATTAATATTTTTACTGTATTTTATCAAATAAATGCAGCATTGGTGAACAAAAGAGATTTCTTTCTAATACATTAAAATCTTAAAGACCCCACACTTTTGAACTGTAGCGTATAATTTAATGAAAGTTTATAAAATATCTGCAATGAAAAAAAAAAAAAAAAACATTCAGAGAATTAAGATTTGAATTTTGAAAACTCAACAGCATTAAAACTTTCTATAATAGCTTTTATGATGGAATTTAATTATCGAAAGCCAGCAGCAAAAACATCTTGATGAAGTGATTGGGTTTATAAAGTACAGAAGAATTGCATTGATTTGATTGTTTTCAATACCCTTGCATTTTGATGTAATTTAATGCATCAAATAGAAAATGCAATCACACACGTGATAAGTAAAGAGCACTGTTACACAATTCTACCTCTGCCTGCGGTCTGTATCTACGCATACATATTTTTCTTCCAGTGTAGTCAAAATTAAGTGCATTGCCATGAACAAAAGTTATGCTTGTCTTATCAAACAACACTAATCATGTTGGTCCAAAAAGGACATGAATTAAATCTGCTCTCAGCCACCTCCTGACTTTCATTATGGAACGTCCTGTTTCGCTGCTCTCGTCTGAATTAATCATGTGTGAAGTTGTTTCTGTATAAGCGAGGGATCAGAAAGCGGTAAGGACATCCACGCAATTACACAATCCAGCCACCAGACAAATAATTTGGCATCAAAGGCTGAGATCTGTGAAAAGCTGTCAAAAAATATACAGTACAGGAAGAGAAAGTTTGGCAGCTCTTCGCTTCTTTTTTCTCCCGTCTGGCTTTGTGGATTTCCTTCCACTCTTCATTAGCCGTTCAACTGTCTTGTGGTTGCTGTGTTTGGCAGAGCTGAGGGTGCTGACGGATGAACGGGGGTGGGTGGGGGGGAATAACAGCTAATACGACAGTGTGGTGACATTGGAGTGTGGCAATGTTTGCTTAATGCTTAATGGTGGCCAATTAGACAGCACTCGACAGTAATTACATTTGCACTTGATCGTCCAAGTGTGTGTCTCAGAGTGTGTGTGGGCTTTTTTGGGGGTGGATAGTGTCAAGATGAACAAAGAGGAACAATAGACTCATTTGAGTTTGAACAAATAAAGTTCATGAAGCTCCAAGACTGTGTCAGACTTGATGTTGACCTTCTGCTAATTCCCTTCCTGTTACTACGAGTGGTGGATGAAATACACAAATCAAGTACTTGAGTAAAAGTACAGATACGTATAATAAAGTAAAAGTATTTAGTACTCCTTTTCAATTTTACTTGAGTGAAAGTACAAAAGCACTGATTGATGAATGTTTATTTTGTAATTTTACATAGGCCACTATATATATTTTTTATATCAGCACTTCTCAAAGTCCGGACTCCGGTCCGGATCCGAACCCGGAGGGAATTCAATCCGGACCCGCCTCAATTTCGTATTTCAACAGCAGTAATTGTGTTAAGGGATTAAAAGTCTGGATTTCCTACTTTGATAAACGCATGTTAGAATCATTTGTTTAGTGTTTTATGTCTTTTTGGAGATGGTCAGAAATTAAAGCGAAGGCGAGATATTTAAAGTTTTCCTCGATGATTCAGTTGCCATGACATCCAGTAAGTGTAAATGGGCGCGAGTCGCGCAACGCGACACTTCACTGCAGCAAGCGTTTGAATGGGTGTGGAGCAAGTGGTTCTCAACCTGCGGCCCGTCACGAATGTAAATGCGGCTCGCGATATGCCGATCACAATAAAAAAAAAATTATATATATATATATATATATATATAATATATATAAATAATACAATTTATTTTTGTTTTAAAATTTAAATTAAAGTGAATTAAATAAATATAAATGAGCTATAATGCTTTATTTGTCATATAAAATAATTTTGGTGAGCATTTATTATTTTCAGACATCAGACAATGTAGGCTAATGACACAATCACTCAGTTAATGAAACAAACACAAGTGCGCGCTTAGGAAGAATTCAAACAGTAGCCATTAATTTTGTAAATTTAAGCCTGGTCAAAAATGGTCAAATTTGTTATTAGAGGAGAAAAACAAAATGAGGAACATACAATGAAGGAACACATGCAAACAAGAAGAGTCAGTATCGAAGGTAAGAAGAATCAGTTGAGCGAGATGGACGGCCTTCCTGTTTGCTCTGTAGTAAACTAGGCTACTTGACAAGCAAAACCTACAATTTCAAAAGACTGAACTGTGAATTCGATGTGTTTGTTTGATGTATTTTAAATCAGTAAAAATAACCGCATCATCGCACCCGCGGCTGGAATGAGTCCAACTCTGCGCGCGCTCGCGGATCCGATGCTGCGCGAGGGATTGCGACATGACAGAATGCTTGATATCGTCAGAGATTGTAATTACAATGCTCTCAATGTTATTTATAAAAAGAGCTGAGTAACATTTGCCTATTAAGGCGTTTATGTGATTGTTTGGTGACTATTGCGATGCTGTTGAAGAGAGTCATACAGTCATAAAGAATTAAATAGCAACTTAAAGTGATTTATGTTTGTGTGTTCATTGAGCATTACTGATAATTATTGTAAAGCTAATGTCAGTAAGTTAGTTTTTATTTGTTATTTATTGTGTGCAAAATCTAGGTATAATAATAGTATTTGCTAATACGATAACATTAAATCTGATTGGTTTGTATTGGTGACGTCATATGTAAATTATATGCGGACCGTGAGACTTTCATTTGGACCATTGTGCGGCCCACTGGGAAAAAAGTTTGAGAACCACTGTTTTATATAATCCTATTGCTCAAAATAATTATGGATGCAGATACTTAATATGTAATGCTGACAAACAATATAAAAACAGATGTCACATAGGGATAAATACATAACATTTTAAGAAATTTCTATAGCAGCAAGGGAGAGGAATTTGTATGCGTTATTTTAGTTTGTGTTAGAGCTGCATGATTCTGGATAAAATTAGAATCACGATTTTTTTTTATTCTCCCACTATTCTGAACAGACAAAATATTAGTTGCTGTAGTCTATTTAAAAATATTTAATTGAATTTATTTTTTTTTAAAAATGCCTTCAATGACTCACTCATAACTACTTCCCTTGTTTCATTACTGGATGAATCAATGTTTGCTGATTTGCTTTTTGATTGCTAATGTAGACTTCTGTGTTTATATCCAAACTATAAACTTTTATCTCAGTACTTTCTGTGATAAATTGTATGTAACAGAAATAACAATACTGTGTGGTTCACTTGCTTTCTTGTGAATCAATGTCATATAGAAATGAGATTGCATTGGTGTTTGAATCGCGATCTGTATGTGACACACAAAATTAAAATTGTGGCGTTCATAAAAAAGAAAGTCATTGTGCTACTGTTAAAAATTTTTTGTCTGGAAAAGAAAAGGTGTCTGGAGTGTCAGCAGTCAGTCATGACTGGACAAAAGAGGGCATCATATTAACAACAACCTCTCTAATGGTGATGTGGTGCACCTAGACTGATAAAGGACTGTACATGAACAGCAAATCCTATCCTGCTACAAAGATTCAGACATCAGATTAAGGTGAGAACTGACCTTTTTTTTTCTCTCTTACAGATAATGAGCAATTAGAGAAACATAATTTCACTAAGCACATCATTTGTGTTGACCTCTCTGATTAGCAGAGAGTTGAGACAAAGTTCATCTTTGCTGCTAATGGCACAATGCACCAATCAGGTGAGTCATATATGGCTCTTAAAAATTTACTCAAATTACTTATATTTAAACTTAATACAGCTCATACAGCTTAAACCACAGATAGGAGTAAGCAGACAAACCTGTCAAGAAACTTTTTTTCTTTTTATGGCTGATAATTTTCAAACATTAAACCTTTTATTTTGACGGAAAACCGTAGGAAGACCTTAAAGGATTAGTTCACTTTTAAATAAACTTTTCCTGATAATTTACTCACCCCCATGTCATCCAAGATGTCCATGTCTTTCTTTCTTCAGTCGAAAAGAAATTAAAGTTTTTGATGAAAACATTCCAGGATTATTCTCCTTATAGTAGACTTGAATGGGCACCAAACGGTTGAAGGTCATAATTAGTTTCACTGCAGCTTCGAATTGTTCAAAACAATCCCAGATGAGAAATAAGGGTCTTATCTAGTGAAACCATCGCTCATTTTCTGAAAAAAATTGAAAATTATATAAGTTTTAACCAGAAATGTTCATCTTGAACTAGCTCTCTTCTTCTTCTGTATCCAGCAGTGTAGACACTGCTAAGCATAATACTGCCCTCCACAGGCCAAAGTTTGAACTTTTTATATGCAATATGCTACTTCAATAGTATATAACAATTAGTTCAAACTTTAACCTGTGGAGGGCAGTAATACACTTAGCAGTGTCTACACTGCTGGAATTCTAATATAGAAGAAGAAGAGAGCTAGTTCAAGATGGGCAGAAGGTTAAAACTTAAATAATTTTCAATTTTTTTCAGAAAATGAGCAATGGTTTCGCTAGATAAGACCCTTATTTCTCATCTGGGATCGTATAGAACAATTTGAAGCTGCAGTGAAACTAATTTTGACCCTCAACCATTTGGTGCCCATTAAAGTGTACTTACTATAAGGAGAAAAATCCTGGAATGTTTTCATCAAAAACTTCAATTTCTTTTCGACTGAAGAAAGAAAGACATTGACATCTTGGATGACATGGGGGTGAATAAATTATCAGGAAAACTTTATTTAAAAGTGAACTAATCCTTTAAAGCTCCTCTTTGGTTGACAACAGTTGGTTTATAAGCACTTCTCATTAAAAGTATGGGAAGATGGTGGGTGCATGTTCTCAAATGCCATTAAAGCGACCCAAACTCAGACGCAGAGATGGAGCTCATGTGGAGCAGCATTTACTGTAAAACGAGTGACTGAGACACTGAAAACAATGGATGATGAGTGGATCAAGAGCAAATGTTTAGAGCCACACTTTGCACTGAAACACGTAGCACATATATTTATTTAATTAAATTGCAGCTTTTGAGATGATAAATCACACTAGGCCAAACCCCAACTTCGGTTTTATTTCAATTAATCATGCAGCCCTACAGGATGTCCCTAAGGCCAAATTTTGATTTGTGAGTTTAGTAAAATAAATAAATAAATAAATAAAATAAACATATTAATTAAAGCTGTAGTCTGTAACTTTTTTTGGTTAAAAATTATCCAAAATCAATTTTTGAGCAAGTACATAACCAGCCAGTGTTCAAAATCTCATTATCTTACCTCGATTCATAACGGTAAGCTTGCAATAATGTTTTATAATAAGAGCAACCTGGTGGATTTCCGCGGGAAATTCGAGCATGCAGCAGTTCGTCTGTAAACAGAAAGGAAGGAGTCCCGTCCAGGCTAGTCGGTTTTATTACGTGAGGATGCTGCTTGTAGCGGATCATTTATAGCCTGTTCTCACAGCAGCTGGAATAATTAAACTTATCATTTTGATGGCGGATTGTAATCCAGAAAGGTCCAAATGACAATCATCAGTGACAACTAGAGATTCACCCCTAGTCAAAAAGCAAAAGACTTTGGACTGTGGTGTGGCTACAGAAATTGAAATCTACAGGTAACACTAATATATACTAAATACACAGTCACGTGATGCTGATGTTGTTAACATTAACAATTTGAGAACAAAGTATAACAGTAATAATAATTTGTATGATTTGGCATGATGCGAGCTAAGCGATCCTTAGATTTAATCATTGGCAGCGCAATTTATTGTAGGCCTAATGCTTTTTTCCTCAGTTGGTCAGAACAAAAGTGGCAGACATGTTACTTGTTCAGATGATATTTTCCAGTGAAAATTCTTATATTGGTCATACTTTCAAGGCGTAGAATCTGATTGTGAAGTTCAGTTTCAACACCGGTGCGGTGATTGACAGCAAGCATTTGATTCATCCGCGCGGACGAGCTGTGCCGAGGCACAACGCACGTACAGATAACTGTTCCGCATATGACTGCAATTGCAGGTTTCAAACAGAGATGGCGACAAAGAGGAAAAATCGCAGACTGCAGCTTTAAATCATAAAAATAAAAAAACTATCAAAATAAAACAAATATTTTGATTTATTTTGAGACTATTAAAGGTGCCCTAGAATTAAAAATTGAATTTATCTTGGCATAGTTGAATAACAAGAGTTCAGTACATGGAAATGACATACAGTGAGTCTCAAACTCCATTGTTTCCTCCTTCTTATATAAATCTCATTTGTTTAAAAGACCTCAGAAGAACAGGCGAATCTCAACATAACACCGACTGTTACGTAACAGTTGGGATCATTAATATGTAAGGCCCCAATATTTCCATATACCAGCTCATGTTCAAGGCATTAAACAAGGGCAGGACATCTGGATGTGCACAGCTGACAATAGCGAAAAATGGCAGATGGAGCAATAATAACCGACATGATCCATGATAACATGATATTTTTAGTGATATTTGTAAATTGTCTTTCTAAATCTTTCGTTAGCATGTTGCTAATGTACTGTTAAATGTGGTTAAAGTTACCATCGTTTCTTACTGTATTCACGGAGACAAGACTGTCGTTATTTTCATTTTTTAAACACTTGCAGTCTGTATAATGCATAAACAACTTCATTCTTTATAAATCTCTCCAACAGTGTAGCATTAGCACTATCAAACTCATTCAGAATCAAATGTAAACATCCAAATAAATACCATACTTACGTGATTAAACATGCTGCATGACGAACACTTTGTAAAGATCCATTTTGAGGGTTATATTAGCTGTGTGAACTTTGTTTATGCTGTTTAAGGCAAGTGCGAGCTCCGGAGGCGGGGAGCACGAGAATTTAAAGGGGCCCCAGCCTGAATCGGCGCATATTTAATGATGCCCCAAAATAGGCAGTTAAAAAAAATGAATTAAAAAAAAAACTATGGGGTATGTGTCTATGAAACTTCAGACACATTCAGGGGACACCTTAGACTTATATTACATCTTTTGAAAACACGTTCTACAGCACCTTTAACAGACATCAGAAAAATGTGACCTTAACAGCTTAAAATAAATAAATAATTTATTATTGACTTAATTTTGTTATTGTCCTAACTTATTAAATGTATTAAATCTAATTAATCACAGGGGGTACTTCAAGTAAATATATTAGCTCAAAAGAAGTTCAGCAGACAAAAAAGTTGGTAAATCCCTGCATTGCATGTAAATATGAAATGACGTAAATTTGTGCATTTTAATGTGTTTGAAAGACAAAAGCCTTAAATGACTCACTGAGTAATAATTCAAATGATAATTTATGTGTTTGTTAGGCGCTGATTAGAAATGCAATGTTGCAACGTTGAGAAAACACTTCCTAAAAGTGAAATGATTTCTGTAAATCCAGTGATCAAATGATGTGTGGGTCTCAGTTTTCAGTGATAGGTACGACTATTTGCTGGTCTGTGTGCAATTCCACATACCTTGAAGACCTTCTAAACATATATGAGCAGTAGGTTTGTTTAGAAAGGAAAATTGGGGAGGGAAAAAAAAAAAAAAAAAAAGTAGTATGGACAGTCAATAATTGATGAATAATTTACTGCAATAGTGAGAATAACATGTAATCATGTAATCAATAAAAACGTAACTGTAGTTTGATTATTTTAAAGTATTTTAAAATGTAATGTAATCTAAATACGAGTACTTAATTTTTGGAATCTGATCCAGATTACATATAATCAGTTACTACCAATCACTACTGACTAGTCACTTTTGAAAATGTACCTTCTTTACTTGTGTTTTAAGAATGCGTGACTCACCTGCACGTGCAGCAATTAGGTGGGTGGTGCGGTTAGGGTCTTTGGCATTGAGCACCAGGGTCTTGCAAAGCTTGGCACCCAGTGCCTTGGCATGATACCACTCTCTTGTGCGCTCCATTGGGTAGTTGGTGGGATACAGGCCACTGAAAACAATTGTAGTGCCCTCCAGTGTGCGGCCCTTCAGTTCTGGAACAATTTTTCGAATGTCCGGACTCTCTGAACGGTCTTTCCTAAGGAAGGCCTCATAGCGCGAGTAATACTCACTGTGGATGCGAACCAAAACCTCCTCCAAGTAAATGAGGTGGTCGTCCTGGTCAATGTCTTCCTCTTCCTCATCATCCTCATCCTCCATACTATGATCTAATGACTCCTCACCCATAGTGACACCTGACTGCTCGCTGTTTTGAGACTCTGTTTCAACTTCCTTCTTGTCAGAACAGCCGTTGCCTAAATCACAGAGACCTTCAGGATTTGTTTCTGGGACATCATCACCCTCTGTCCTTTGTTTGTCCCCATCCCCATCATCCTCTTTGCTTTTACACTCCTCCGTTTTTGTTTGTTTGGGTTTCCCAGCATCCACTGGCTGTCCTTCGCCATCACTGTCAGATAATCCCATTTTACCCTCACTTTCGCTGTCGCTCGAAAGGTCAAAATCCAGATCATTGGCAGTGGCGTCAGGAGCAGCATTTGGGATGTCAGTCTCACCTGAGGTACATGTCACACCTGAGCTCCCCTCGCCCTCCATTTTTGCATTACTCTTGTCACTTAAATCTCTGCTCTCACTCTCCCCTGTGGGCTGAGTCCTCTCATTGGCTAAAGCTCCCTGAGTGGTGGTGGCAGAGGACGAATCCTCATGCCCGGTTTTTCTGTCCTTGCTGGATTTCCTGAGGCCGTTTCTCTGTTCTTCCTGTCCTGATGATTCCAAGTTCTCTGCAGGTCGCCCAGCCTGGCTACCTACAACATGGTAACAGAAGTAATGCTTGGTTACTATGAATATAACAAATAGTTCTCTTTCAAACATTCACTCGTAGAGTTGTCAAAAGTACAGACTTTGGTATCAATCGGTACTGAAATTTTAAAAATGTGATTATTTGTGTTCTGTTGAGCATGGGGCGTATTCACAAAACATCTTAAGGCTAAAAGTAGCTCCTAAATTGCCAATTTAGGAGAAACTCTTAAAAATAATGGGCGTGTCAGTCCTAATTTTAGGAGTCCTACATTTTTGCTCTAAGAGTATTTCACAAAGCATTTTAGCACTAAAACTAGCTCCTAAATCTGTGAAACGTCAGGAGTAGTCAAGAGGACTCCTAAGTCACTAAGACCAAATCACAAACCGTCTTAATCCACCCAAAGACACTGTACACCAGGGGTACTCAAGTTCAGAGGCCAAGAGGGCCGCATTTTAATAAAATGAAACGCGAAGGGCCACAAATTATAACTTGGATCATACGACTTTTATTTAGGCCTACTAAAGACAATATTTGTAGTTTTACTGTTTATTTACTAAAAGTGCAGTTTATTATCTAGCTAAGTCTTAATAGTATGGTGTCCTTTTTAAAGTGTCATTGAACATGATAAATGGCATTTAAAAAAAAAGGAATAATAGCTTGTCTTGCTGTATGTACAAATGCATAAAGAAAAACAAGAACTGATGAAAAGAAATCCTTATTCATTTGAAATGTCTGCATTGTTTTCACAAGAAATTTAAGGTCTGGCTGTTGTTCACCGGCTGATGAGAGTTTGTCCGTAAGATGAAAACAGTGCACTTTTTTTTTTTTTTTTTTTTTTTTTTTTTACATTCAATTGCACCTTATTTCAGTGCTGACACTTTGTGGACAAACTAAATTAGTGCAAAAACTATTCAATGCGGGCGTGCAAAGTGCCTTCAGTTTATATTGTTCTTTGCGGTTAGAAAAACTGTGCTGCGCGTACACGCCAATATTCACGCTAATTTTGAACGCAAATTATAATAAAAATACATTTATATGTAGCATGATGCGGGCCACAAATTTAATGCTGACGGGCCAGATGCGGCCCACGGACCACCTGTTGAATACCCCTGCTGTACACCATTGAGGCAATAGCGATAAAGCCTTAGGTGCTCAACTTTTTCTTCATAAATGTAATACATTTTGATTTATAGATTTGAATCTACAATGAGGTGCCAAAAATAAATCTTTAACAAATAAATAATATTGTCCAATGGACAATACCTGTGGCAGTGGTTTTCATGAGTTCACATTTACAAATGATTGAATAGAGTATTAAGCATTTTTGGTCGGCTATCCAAGGGGATCGAGGGCTCCGAGCTTGGAGTTAGCCCAAACCCAAGTTAGCCCAAACCCAAAGTTCTCCACGTATCCCCAGCCGAGAGTGAGTGGCGGGACGATGCAGAAAACTGTCAAAGTAAGTATAGGCGAGTCGGCTCTCATCTGTGTATATATTCCTCCTCTCAAGCTGATTAGAGTGTTTGAATGTGCTCCTCCCAAACTTTGTTTATAAAACATATTTTGTCACTTGAATTCTGCATTCTCATCCAAGAGGCAGAAAATTAACTGTATATACACTAGTTTAATTAGTGATACTTAGCCTACATTTTAAAACCTTTATTTGACTATGGCAACATTTTTATTAAAAATATTTATTTGAATAGGGCAACATTTTTTTATTTTAAAACCTTTATTTTAATATGGAAACATGACACCTCATTCTACAATATTTCTATGATTAAATCACTGACAGAGACTCCTCCCCCATCAGCCAATCAGCATACTCCATAGCAACGAGGTCAACCCCACCCTTACTCTTAGCTTAAGACTTTTCTCTATTCCTTAGTAAAAGTTAGTCTCAGCAACTTTGTGAATAGGTTTTAAGAGAAAAGCTAAGCTTAGCTAAGAACTTTTACTGCTATTTAGGAGAACTCTTAGTGGTAAGATAAAATGTTTTGTGAATACAGCCCCAGATTCGTAAACAACTCTGACTGGCCATAGTGTTGATGCGCTCATTGGATATGTCTGTGATTGGCTTAAAATTTCAGTATTTAAGACTACCAGACTAGGTAACGAAGACGGTACTTTTGACAACTCTATTCGCTCAGTATCTCACTATAGAAAATGCCTCTAGCATAACAGATCCTGGAAGCACCAATAACGACAGTGATCCAGGAGTCCTGCCTCGCTGGTACCTTTATCATTCTTGATCTCTTCCGCGTGAAGATCAAATCGGAAGCTATCCTTCAGCAGGGCCTGTTTTTGGAAATAGTTGTTTAACTTTTCTTAGACAAGCCATCAAGGTACATCACCGAATGCAGCTGTTTTGCTAGCGGGTCTATTCATTGTCACTATGAATTATTTGCTTGTGTATACTAAAAGAATTAAGAGAATTTGCTGTAACACGTTAGTTCTTTTTCCTAAATGGCATGATGTGGTGAGCTAAGGCATTATCTCTATTATAGCGACCGCTAGTTCTGAAAGCGGCAGAGCGAAAGCAGAAACTTTGCAATGATCTCCTGTAAGGATCTGCATCCTTTGTGCATGCCTGGGGGTGAGACATTCTCAGGCAGCACTCACAAACCCCAAGTGCTGACCTCACTTTTTTTCTCTTCACATCAAGTGTGCTAGAGAGGAGTGTGGGTTGCAGCTGCTAATAAAGGAGACCCCTGCCTTTCTCCGCCACCCACAGAGGAGACTGCAGGCCCCTGCATCATGCAGCTGGGGTGAATTTATGGATGAAGTCTCCCCTAAACTGCCTACCCTCTTTAGACCCTTAACAGATGAAAGAAAGGAGGATGATGAAGATGAAGAATCTATCGCTCATCTGTTGGAGGAGGAAGGTGAGGAGGATGAAAATGACACAATCCTCCCGCCGAATCCCTCCCGGCCAGGCACCACTCTAAGTGAAGGGTCGCCCTCCCCAGCTCAGGTGTAGCTCGACCTACTAGTAGTGTGCCGGAGGGCAACAGCAAAACTCTCCATTGACTAAATGTCACAGCAGGTGGGCCAGGGAGCGGAAGGAGACCTCTATGATGGCAAGACATTGCCATCACGTGCCCCAGCCATTAAACAGCTCATTCCAGTGGTCCCCGTGTGAAACATTTCTGGGATAAGCCCTTTTCACACAAGATTCCTGTAAAAGGGTTTTCCAGGATGGATGTTAATAAAATGAAGGAATTAGGGATTGCAAATCCCCCTCCTGTTGACCTGTCAGTTGCACATCTCAACCCTAACCGCAAGGCAGCCTTTTCCTCTGCCTCACTGCCAGGAAACACTGAGCACTTAGAAGCCTCTGTGTTTCAGAAGATCTTTCGTTCTTTGGCCCTGGCAGTGAGGGCTCTTAATGCCACCTCTCTCCTTACTGCTTATCATTCAGAGCTTATGGAGGAAATGAGGAGGCAAATGGATGCTGAGACCAAACCCAGCTGTCCGGAAAGAAATCTGTTATTGTAGATCTCAACCTGAGAACTTCCAGGGGCACGGGTCCAGAGCTGTGGTCACAGCATGAGCTTAGCAATGGTGGGTGAGTTCGCTCTGTGGCTGGGATTGTCATGGCTGTCAGGTCGTGTTAATTTCGTCACCTATTTTTAATTTAGTCATAGTCTTAGTCTTGTGCCAAATGTCCTTGTTAGTTTTAGTCATATTTAGTCATTCACATATCTTTTTTTGTTAGTCAAGTTTTAGTCGACTAAATGTCTCGTCATTTTAGTCTAGTTTTAGTCAAAAGAAAAACTTGACTAAGATACCTTGAGTTTAGTCGACTAAAAGTCTTTTAATTTTAGTCTAGTTTTAGTCAAAAAATTTTTAGTCTTTTTTAAAAAATAACACATTATTACTGAGATTATTACTGATAAACATTTCAGTAAAAAAAGTGTTTCACATATCTCAAACATTGGTTAAATGTCATAATTACCTGACAAAATACACTTGTTGAAAGATTTTTGTTGAATGCAAATGTTAAACAATTAACATTTCAATTTCTGATTTAGAAGACACATTCACAAATGATTAACCTGTTCTGAAGAGTATTTTATTTTAACCAACACAATTCAAAAGCTAGCATGTCGTCGTCGCTCGTCACTCGTCACTCGTGTTCGCTTTGGGTGTGGTGTGTTCAGCAGTTTCGTGTTGCAGCCACAGGCGTAAGAGACCTGTAAAGCCTCGTTTACACTGCACGCGTGTGCGGCTCGTTACGGCTGCGACGCGGCTACCGGAGCTGATACACGGCCACTAGTCAATGCTTGTGTTTACACCAGCCGCGGTGCGTTTGAGAAGCTCAAATACAAAACAAAGTCAAAATAATCACCCTGTGTAAACTCCCGCTCATATTTTACATCACTAGAAACTGACGACAAGAGATTCGAAGTTAAAAACTTGAAATGTCTTTGTTTGAGTTGACATCGCGCAGAGGAAGGAACAACACCATGCCGGAGCCGTAACGAGCCGCACATGCATGCAGTGTAAACGAGGCTTAACTTGAGCAACAGCGCGAAGCCGCAAACTCGTTCTGAATATTTTAAAGGCGTAACAGCTGATGAAAAAGCAAAGACGATTGTAGACGAAAATGAACAGAGATTTTATCTTAGTTTTTATTTTATACAAAACATTTTCGTCTCGTCTTTTTGTGTCAACAATAATGCATGGTAATTTAGTCTTAGTCAGCGTTTTTGGACAGTGGTGCAGTCTTGTCATCGTCTCGTCTTAGTCATGAAAAAAAAGGTCGTTGACGAACATATTTCGTCTCGTCTCGTCTGACGAAATTAACACTACTGTCAGGTAGAGAAAATGTGGACTTCTTGGACGCTCCATTTGAACCCAAAGCCCTTTTCAGGGCATCGGTCACTACTATGCAAAAGAGGTGTGATTTGAGAAAACGGGAGGGCGAGGCTTCCCAAAACTGCCTCCCTCCCAAGTCCACTGCTAGACCTCCTTAACCAGCATGAGTCTGATCATGCCAACTCTAAGAAGGGTAAGAGAGTAATGGTCACTCAGTAATCCTGATCACCCCGAACTGGCCAGGGAAGTTGTGGCTAACAAAGATATTTCAACTAGCTTTTAGTTGAATTATCTTCATTTTAGGAAGCTATTATATTAGGTTATAAAAGCATGGGTCTCAGTCCTCCAGACGGGCTGAGAGCTCATTCTATAAGAGGTATGGCTACCTCATTGGCACTGTTTAAGGGCATTCCAGTTCAGGACATTTGTGCGGCAGCAGGTTTACATTCAGGGAATAGTTGCAGGTTTGTGTTTATATTACATATATCACTGAGTTGGTTGACATGCCTGCTTTGGACAGCAATCTGCAATACGGGAGTTGTCTATATTCCATAGTGAGATACCAAGTGAATGTTTGATCGAGAACATTAGGTTACTTACGTAACACCGGTTCTCTGATAACATGAGTGAGGTATCTTACCACACTTCACTTTTTTGCAGTTTCACAGAGAAGAGATATGCTGAGAATAAAGTAGGGACCACCGGCGGTATTTATTTGGGAGGCGGGAATCCCACATCATTATTGGTTTGTCAACTGACAGACGTACTGTTATTGGTGCTTCCAGGATCTGTCACGCCAGAGGCGGTTCTCATAGCGAGATACCTCACTCATGTTATCAGAGAACTAGGGTTACGTAGGTAACCTAATGATTTCATATCAGTTAATATGTACTTTTTTATATAAAAAACATTGCATATACTGAGCAGTGATTTTAAACCAGCAAAATTACAGTAGGGCTTCAGACCTACTTGTGCAATGGTTCTCAAGCCACAAGATGACTTAAAGTTATAAGCATTAAAATAAGCAAAAAAATAATAATTTAAATCACCCCCTTACGACGGTTTTCTTTTTGAAGAACCAGGATTCAAAATGCCCATCTTGGTGTGTATTCAGATAAATACAGTCAGTTTTGGAACATAAATAGTTTAGAAAGAAAACACATGTTTTATAGCAGTATATTGGTTGAATGCATAAGCTCATAAGCCTAATAAATGTGTCAAGTTAATCAAAGAACAAAAGGCAAAGAGAAAATCACTGCTCTTGACTGAATAACTTTTCTAACTTTAATTTTAAGCATTAAGCTGTATTTAATTTTTTACAATGAAGACTATCCAGTGTTATTTTACATTTGATTACATTAATTTCTGTAGTAGCCTATTTATTACCTGAATACTACTTTTAGACCCACCTGAAAAACTTAAAAGCCGTGTTTATTTCATTTGTCTCATTCTATTGTATTTATTTGTGCTATCATTTGCAATTTGTCCTTTTTTTTTATTACTGACTGTTTACTTGTCCTTTATTTGTAAATTTAGTTCAAGCATTCAAATAAACCATCCCTATGTGTAATATTTTAATCAGCTAGAAACTGAGTTAAATTATTTTTTTAAAAATCCTTTCTAATCCATATTTCTTCCACCTATGTCACATGTGACCTTTCCAACTTGATTACGTAATCACAGAAGATGAGCATTTGTGGTTAAAGTGTTTTTTTTGACTGATCATTTCACTAGATAAGACCCTTATTCCTCGGCTGGGATCGTGTAGAGCCCTTTGAAGCCGCACTGAAACTGCAATTTGGACCTTCAAACCATTGATCCCTGTTGGAGTCCTCTATATAGAAAGAAATCCTGTAATGTTTTCCTCAAAAACCATAATTTCTTTTTGAATAAAGAAGGAAACACATGAACATCTTGAATGATGTGGGGGTGAGTAAATTATCAGGAAATTTTAATTCTGAAGTGAACTAATCCTTTAAATACTTTTGTTGAGAACCATTGCACTAGACATCTAATTGGTCAGACAACCACTAACTAACTGATTTTTGGGAAAATGTAATTTTGCACATCCCTCACATGATTTACAGATGGGAGGCCAACAACAAATGCTTTCAAAAGAGAAGCTCCACTTGAACCCCTGTTCACCCAGTGAACTGAGTTCGCAAACAGACATTTCTTATGTTATTTTAATTTCGTTTCCAGTGTACCCAGCCCTCAAGGACTTATACTTCATATTGCTCTTAACAGAAAGAGGTAGAGTTTTCTTCAGCCTCTGCATATTCCTGTGAACTTTCTTTAGTTTCTGAAGGAGTAAATCAGTTTTATAGTTCCCCTGCTGGTTGGCACATTGACCTCCACTGGCTGTGCGTTCCCTGGAGCTGCTGTAAAATGCATCCTCTGATAAGAAGATTATTTTAGTGCTCACACAGAGGGGTCACACATATGCCTTTATTAAAACACCACCATCACTTCTTATTAAACCCTTCCTGCTGGAAAACGAGTGGAGCTACTTTTCCACCCAGAAAAGTTTGACATTTTAAAGCAAATCTAATCTCCTTTGTCAGTAAATTTAGAATGTGAGCAATATTTAGCTGTAATAAAAATGAACCAGAAAATAGTACTCAAAAAAAAAAAAAAAATTACATTGATAGACTGAATAGAATAGAATAGAAATAGATGTTCCAATACCAAGTGGCAACACACAGCATTTTAAGGCATCATACGTGAACTCCCGACATGATGGTTTTTTCAAACAGCAGTTAGTAAAACCATTTTGTCTCCACTTTAAACAAACTCTAAAGATGTGGGTTAGTAAATTTTCAGAGAAAATTTATTGGGGAAAAAAGCATAATTTTCTATCAATAGTGTGCAGCAAATTCATGAACCCGATGCAAAATCTGCATGTGGAAATCTTTCGCCCTCACGCAAAATCCCGATCACGTGGATTCCTATTGACTGAATGAATGACTGGATTTTTACTGTTAAAATGCACCAAACAAAGCTAAATGTGACCACACCTTAAATTCTTGACTGCATTTTACTCCACTTCCCTAAATATTTCCCCTCAGGGGAATACCCACTGCCAACTTTGCTGCGTTCAACTTCGTCAAATGGTAGGGGTGTTGAATTTAAGTTAATACGTTTCTACGATGCATCGCGATGCGGACGTGGACGATGCATGTGTGTCCGTGCATGTGTGTGTGTATGTGTGTGTGCGTGCGCGTGAGCTTTATTGTAACTTAAAGTGTTAGTTCAACCAAAAATTAAAATTCTGTCATTAATTACTCGCCCTCATGTCGCTTCAAACTCGTAAGACCTTCGTTCATCTTCGGAACACAAATTAAGATATTTTTGATAAAATACGAGGTTTTTTTTATCCCCTATAGAAAGCAACGTAATTATCACATTCAAGGTCCAGAAAATTAGTAAAGACGTTAAAGATCGTTAAAATAGTCAACATGACTACAGTGGTTCAACGTTAATGTTATGAAGTTACAAGAATACTTTTTAATAAAAAATAATGACTTCATTCAATAATGTCTTCTCTTCCATGTCAGTCTCCTATGCAGTTGACGTAGTAAACACAGTGCAGCGCTTCTGGGTTCTAAGTCAGAACACCGACATCGTGATGCATCGTGGAATCGAATCGAATTGTTGACATGATAACCGACCATGGTTTATAGTCCTGAAGCACAGCACTCTTCTCTCTGAAATCTGCATGCTCGCACAAAATTCCTGATCATGTGAATTCCTATAAACATGACTGGACTTTGCCAAACAAAGGTACATGTGGCCGCCCTTACAGTATTAGTTCACTTTCAAATTAAAATTTCCTGATAATTTACTCACCCCCATGTCATCCAAGATTTCCATGTCCTTCTTTCTTCAGTCGAAAAGATATTAAGGTTTTTGAGGAAAATATTCCAGGATTTTTCTCCTTATAGTGGACTTCATTTGACCCCAAATGGTTGAAGGTCATAATTACAGTTTCAGTGCATCTTCAAAGGGCTTTAAACGATACCAGACGAGGAATAAGGGTCTTATCTAGCAAAAACGATCTGTCATTTTCTAAAAAAGAAAAAAAAAAAAAATGTATATTTTTTATAAACACAAATGATCGCCTCGCAAGTGCTTCCGCCAGACTGTCTTCCGTATTCTTCAAAAAGCTTACGCTGTATGTCCTACACCTTCCCTATTCAAATTACAGAACGACCGCAGCACCAGTTCAGTTTTTTCTGTAAATTAAATAGGGAAGGTGTAGAACATACAGCGTAAGCTTTTTAAAAAATACAGAAGGCAGTCTGGCGGAAGCACTTGCGAGGCGATCATGAGGTAAATAATCCTGGAATGTTTTCATCAAAAACCTTAATTTCTTTTCGACTGAAGAAAGAAGGACATGGACATCTTGGATGACATGGGGGTGAGTAGATCAGGAAATTTTCATTTGAAAGTGAACTAATCCTTTAAGGCAGTATATATATATATATATATATATATATATATATATATATATATATATATATATATATATATATATATATATATATATATATATATATATATATATATATATAATTTCATGTAGGATAACACAATCCCAAAAACTCTAGTTTAATCTTATTAAATATCAACTATTTTACCCAATACCTGTGGGTGCAGAGAATTAGACTCATACTGTTAGTTTAATAGAATGCTAACAAACATCAAACTATTTGTGTGCCATGCAGAGTTGCTCTTTGAGATGCTCTTGTCACAAGTCACTTTAGGTTAGGATGCTGTCTTAACCATAAAGAGCCTAAAGAGGCAAGACATTAGGGCAGCTCACTTAGTTTTTTTCTCACTAATTTCCAGTTTGCCAAGCTTTAACGTTAATTAGAGTCACTTGGAAAATGAACATTACCTTTTCTGGCCATCTGGGCCTCTCGTGAGCCCGGTGGGGCGTTGATGTCACCGGTGCCCTGGAAGTAGACATATTTCTTCACTGTGATGAGGTTAGGGGCGAACTTCCACACATCCTCTCTATCGTCTATGATGCACACCATGGAGTCTCCGCAGGGGAACAAATTTCTACAAAAGGAACACAGTTTTTATACTGACATTTTTATATGCTCATATTTAGCAGCTGGTGGTCGGTTATGACTAAATGAACAGCACACCAGACAGTGCCAGCCTGCCAAGACCAAAATGTCAACGAGCATTTTATAACATTAACATAATACCAAAAATAGTGTGTCCAAAAACGGTTTGGATAATTAACTGGTCTCAAGGTGATTTCTAGTGGATAGTCAGTTCTTCTCAAGTTTACACAGGGGTCCTAGCAGAGGAACCACAGGTGTAGAGAATCACATTAACTAATGCTAATTAACAGCCATAAACTGTCACAATACACTGGAAATGAGTATTTGTGCAGTCTGCCTTTCAAACAAATGCCTTGATATTTTGTTACTCAGACATTTTTGATGTGTATCTTGAGCATCCAAAAACATTTGGAGCCACTGGGTATATACCGTAATGAGTATAGATTTATTTGTAAATGTCTGGTGTATCTAAACAGCCCCCAAGAACATCTTTCCAACAGCTTGAGTTTTGAAATGGCAAACAAAGTCATTCACACTAATAGAAGCATTGGGCTGCAGAGACTTGGCTTCTGTCAGTTTATCGACCTAAAGAAAGTAATCTGTGTGCGGTTGAAGTCTGATCGTGACTGTCTTTGTATGACACTGGCTACTCTGTAAGACTGTTCTTCCTTCAAGGTCAGCATAAGAGCTCCATATGAACCCACACATATTAAATAGTCTAACACAAGGAAAGTGAAATGAACTGGATTTCCTCCAGCGTAGTTAATGCATAAAACAAGAAAAAACAGACTGTGTCTGGAAGCCTTGAGATGTTTTTGTTATTGAAGCAGGATAGTTAATGCTTAAATATTATGCCATAATATTATAAATATTAGTAGGAGTACACATTTAACAGACCTTAAACACAAGATACAGGAATGTAAACTTGTGAGAGGTGAAATAGGTAAGACAGAAAAAGATGCTCCCCATAGTTTTTTACATTACAAGCTTAAAAGTACCCTTTTCAAGTCATTTTAATGATTAAAATGTTAAACATTCAGCTTCAAATGTTTACGGAATGTTTCACCTCAAAGGAAATAACATGAAGGATGTACATGAGAGACAAATGCTTCAAGGAAATAAAGGGAAAGACACCCAAAATGTTTTACAGGCTCAAAAAATATAAATTCCATATAAAGAAAATCATGTTACATTAATGACTACATTGAAGTCCTAAATGTAGTCAGTGTTCTCTGTATTCTTGGTCTATCACACAGTGCCGAATGGATATAGATGTGGGTGAAAAGCAGGGGTCTGCAAGAGTACACCTTATATCAGTGCTTGAAAGCAGTCTTAGGTTTAGTCTTAAGTTGAATCAGAGCTGTTCTCTTCTGTGCACATGCACTCATGCAGAGAACCTTTGTTCACACTGCTGGAGTCAAGAAAATAACTGCCAGCATTTTCACATGAGGTTGACTAAGCTTTATATTTAACAAGAAAACCTCTTTGGATGCTTGGCCTTTATAATTTAACCTTTAAAAATTAATTCAGCTGTGAAGAATAAATAAAAATAATTAAACAGAAAAATTATGATCTATAATAATATAACCCAACTTCCTTTGTCCACAGCCAAAATCAAACACTAAAATCAAGTCCCATCCCGAAAACATCACATTATCAAAAGTTTTGGCTCTGTAAGACATTTATTTAAAGTGTCCTTGTTACAATGTACTGATATTTAAATGTTTTTTAACGTCTTTAATGCTTAAAAAAGCCTGCATTTATTTGATCAAAAATAAAATAACTGTTTTAATATATTTTAAAATGTAATTTATTCCTGTGATGACAAAAAACAGAATTTTCACTATCATTACTCCAGTCTTCAGTCACATCATCCTTTAGAAATCCTTTAACATTTCTTATTATGTTGAAAACAGTTGTGCTGCTTAATATTTTTTGTGAAAACCGATACATTTTTTGTGATTATTTAATGAATAGGAAGTTCAAAAGAACAGCAATTATTTGAAATAGAAATCTTTTGTAACATTATAAATGCCTTTACTGTCATTGTTGATCAATTTAATGCATCCTTACTGAATAAAAGTTTTTTTCAGAAACAAACTTTTGAACGGTAGTGTAAATGAGTTGAATATGATGCTTCATATCAATAAAGACAATGGAAGCTAAACTACTCCAGAAGTATGAGACTGAAATGAGTGAAACATGTCTCACCTGAGGTTGCCTGTTTTAGAGAAGGGGTCAATGCATTCATCTCTAGACATGATCCGATGAGAGAAGAGTTTCTTTTCAGGATCTAAAAAACCTTTTTAAAAAAGAGAAAAAGTGGTATGTATGAGTGAGAGAAAGAGAGAAGAAAACAGTCATTTCTTTTAAAAATAAAATGTAAATTACAGCCGGAAGCAGAGCTATAAACTCGGTGCTTTCGCTCAGTCCGCATTAAAACTATTTACAGCTGTAATAAAAGGAAAAACAGGAAAAATAAAATGAATCAATGCTTTTATGTTTTCAAAAGTGCAGCACTGACAAGCTTTCAATCTCCTGTGTTCACAGTACCTACAAAAAGAATTTAATTCAGAAAAGTTGAGCCACTTCCTTTATTTTGTCTTATCTACTACTGTTGTGTCACAACCACACTACAGACATGGGGTTTGTGGGAAGTACTGATGCCAAGATGCCAAACACTTATCAGGTCTCATTCAAAATTAAATGGTACGCACAACTGAAACAAAGAAACCTGGGGGACCTACTGTGCTAAAGATATCCTGCAAACTAAAACCGGACTGTACACTCTCTAAGCATACCAACTACACATCGTATAATAAAATCTCTGAACTAAATAACAGAATTAGGCCTGGCTTCACAGACAGGGCTTAGATTAGGCCAGGATTAGGCCTTAGTTCAATTAGGACATTTCAGTAGCTTTTATAAACATGCCTTAGAAGAAAAAAAACATTACTGGTGTGCATATTGAGTCAGAACAACATATTTTAAGATAATCAGTACAAATTGCTTTCAGTTTAAACAGCTCAAATATGTATTTTAGTCTGGGACTTGGCTTAAGCCTTGTCTGGAAAACTGTGAGTTAATGTGTCACACATAACAATTGCCATTATAGAGTATAGGTCATATTATAGATGCCAATAAAAGTGAAACATCACTAAACTGATATTGTTTATTAGTCATTTAGCAGATGCTTTAATCCAAAGCAGTTAACGAGACACTGAAAGCTAGGACAGTCCTTACAGATGAAATTTTTTTTGTGTTAACTGTCAATTTCGATGCACTAAATATCCAAATACAGCAAACAATGTACTTATCCTCAAACTAAAAAAACTGAGAATATGAACAAATGCTGCCACCTGGTGTCATAGTGAAAGGGCAATACAATCTCTTGCACAAACACTGTGAGTTATGGGATTGTTTTGCATGTTTACCATCCATCAGGTGAAAATCAAAAAGTCTGATTGCATAGAAAAATATAAATGCACCTCTTCTCTACAAGCCACATTATTGAAGTATCATGTTTGTAGCACAAATGGAGCAGGAAATCTAAGATTCATACTTATGGTTAGGGGTTTGTTTGTGCTGAGCTGTACAGTGTCTTATCACATCATAGTACCTGCAATGGTGTGAGCGTATAAACGGCTGCCAAAGGTGAAGACGTGCAGCTCATAGAGTTTGGCAATCTTTTCTAGAAAGTCTTTGCAGTGAGGTCGCAATCGTGTATGAAGCATAGGCTCCCCTCGTCCTAGCTGGAAATGAAAGATTCCCTGGAAAAAAAAAAAAAACATAGCAAAACAGTTAGAAAAAGGATCAACACCATTAGAAAACTATACAATATACAGTACTGTTCAAAAGTTTGGGGTTTGTAGGAATTGTTCTTTTAAGTTTTTTTTTTTAGCATCATTACTTCAGTCTTTAGTGTCACATGATCCTTCAGAAATCATTCCAATATGCTGATTTTCTGCTCAAGAAACATTTCTTATTATTATCAGTGTTAAAAACAGTTGTGCTTCTAAATATATTTATGGAAACCATGTTTTTTTTTTCAGGATTCTTTGATGAAAGAACAGTAATACCTCCGCTTTAGCGTGAAAAACAAGAATATATACATATTCATGGGACTCTTGTCTATACTTCTGCATTTCAATCCAGTCCAGCTGTAGCAGGGGCTTTTAGGAGCATTCATTTCAATAGAATTTTTCTGGAAATATGCTTTAAAAGCAGTACGCTGACAAATTTTCTGAAAGCAGACATAATACAGTCTTTGAGGAAACCATTTGAGCCTTTGATAGCTCAGTTAATGGTCTAGTAATTGTTTGGTATAAAATCTGAAATAGATTTTAGTTTGAGCTGATCTACTGAGTGAATGCACGCCGACAGAATGAAAGCATAACGCCTACGAGAAGAATGAATCGACAATGAAAGATAGCAGAGAAACCGAGTAAGATGCAGTCATTTAAAAGGAATCAATCAATTCTCGGCTGCATTTAGCCTCTTTACAGCAACACTTCTAGTCACAAGCACAATCGCATAAGTTCACAGAAACATGCAAATTATATCACTATAAAGTCAAAAAATCATACAGCCGTCTATATTTTCTTTTGTTGTTTTTAGTGTTAAACTCAAACAAAATGAACGCACTGTGGATAAATCTGTTGAAGCCATCATAACATACAGTAGCACACCAATGACAGATTAAACTAATTCCTTAAAAATGTCAAAATAAATCAATGACTGAACAGATTGTCTATGCTACTATAATGACACACATAAAATCACCAAAACCAGTAAAGACATTTATAATGTTATTTCAAATAAATTATGTTATTTTTACTGAGTTGTGTATTATATCCATGGTTGAATGAAAAAATAAAAATCATGGAATAGAAAATAATTAAATTGTAATAATATTTTTCTTTTTATTCAAACATTTGAATGCTAGTGTAGTGTGATCTTTTACTGTTACCTTGTTGGACATGCGCTGGCAGTGCTGTTCAGTGGTGTGGATCAGCGTTTGGTCCAGATCCACCATCAGCACTAACTTCCTGTTCCTGTGAAGTCTTTGCTGGTCCTCTCGGCCAAGCTGCTCCGCTTGCTACTCAGAGACACAAGGACAAAAAACACAGTTTATACACCAGACACTGATGGTGCGAAGTAAAGGTTCCGTTCACTAACTGTTTTATGCACAATCCCATATTAAAGCCCCTTTGAAATATATTTGACTTCACAAACTATCATAATATAACACCCAGCTTCCTGTATTTACATTCACACATCACTGCCTAAAATACAGCAACACTCAAACATGAACTTATAGGAATAGTTCACCCAAAAATGAAAATTCTGAAAAAAAATGAAAATCATTTACTCACCATCAAGTTGTTCCAAACCTATATAAATTCCTTTGTCCTGTTAAACACAAAGGAAGATATTTTGAAGAAAGTTTGCAACCAGGCTGCTTTGGAAGTCAATGGTGCCCCAGAAGTGTTCAGTTTCCCACATTCTTCAAAATATCTTCCTTTGTGTTCAACAAAACGAAGACGTTTATACAGGTTTGGAACAACTTGAGGGTGAGTAAATGATGACAGAATTTTCATTTTTGAGTGAACAATCCCTTTAAGAAAAAAAAAAAGAAAAAAAAAGGTGTGTTCGATCATTATGCTTCCATGCTTCTGGAACACAGTTTAAGATATTTTAGATTTAGTCCGAGAGCTTTCTGTCCCTCCATTGAAAATGTATGTAGCGTCACTGCGGAGTCGTGAACGCGGATTGACAACAGACCCGGAAGAGAAGATAATGCTGAATAAAGTCATAGTTTATGTGATTTTTGGACCAAAATGTATTTTTGATGATTCAACATTTCTGGACATGGACAGTCTACCGTACAACTGATGAACTGATGAAAACTGAGGTCTTATGGGTTTGGAACAACATGAGGGTGAGTCATTAATGACATAATTTTCATTTTTGGGTGAACTAACCCTTTAAAAGTAGAGCAGCAGATTCTGGTTAATTGGGTTTTTTTTTTTTAAAGAGAGGGATTATGATTCTCCCCCAAATCTGAACAGACAACTAATCAAAATAACATGTATTTCATAGTATTTCGTACTATTTTCTGACAATATGTTAATTTCTAGAGACTACTTTCACGTTATCTTATACAACATAAATTACATCAGTATTACCCCACTCCTGATTTTTTTTTAAGGCCATTACGTGACTTAAAAAAGGCTGATGCTAACAAGTGGCTAAATGGGACTACAGAGGCAGTTGGGGAGATTAAACATCATAACAGCCTTATTATGCTCATAATTGTACTCTTATAAAGTAAAAATGTTTTAAGATAAAAACTGAAAGAGTTGTCGGAAACTTAGTGGTGGTTATGTTGAAGTAGAGCGACCGTGGTGTAGTCCGTTTATAGCCTACCTTTAGCTTTTTACTTAAGGCGACTGCATTTAGGCTTCAAAATTCATGAAAGTTGTTCATCTGTAATTTTTACCTTGATGGACAAAATGTGTAAGTATCAAACTTTTGTTGATAACAGATAATTTTTTTTTTTTTTGGCGATAATCCAAAAGCCTATGGGAAAATCCTTTTGGCTGCGATCTATTTTAGCTTGTCGGTGAATCACGGCTCTGTGATCAGTAGTAAATGCTGCTCCATTTGAAAGCACTGCGAGTTTGAGTCACTTATAAACCCCTTGTCCAAACAAAAGACATAATTTAATAACAATTTTACTCCAAACTCACTTCATAATGTCAGTTGAGTATTTGAAATAACATCCTTATGTGAAATAATGTGGCTTTTTACAAAGAATGAGCCGCACAACATATTATTTCATAGTTTTCATTACAGTGATAAAGGCTTTGTCGATTGGCGTTGCATTATAAAAATACTTTATTATCATGAAAATACCCGAAAAGATTTGAAGAACTCAGATAAACCATATATTGTCGTATTTGTTTGTTTATTAGTTATGTTTAATGAATCAAAGCGTTTCAATCTTCTGTTTATTCAGCTACAGCGATAGTATGATTGCACACAGGGATTTCTGTGGGGCATATTTGGAGTTTCAGCGCAAGCGCTCCCTCTGGCTTTCAGATGGAGCAACATTTACTACTGATCACAGAGCCATGCTTCACTGACAAGCTGCACATTCAAAAATACAGAAATGAAGAAATTTGCAGCCTTTGCCAAATCACGTTCGGTTTATTTTCAATTAATCATGCAGCCTTAGTACACAGTGCTGTACCTTTGTCTTTTTCCAGATTTTCATATACGTTTTTACTTCAAATTAAAGTTGTATAATGTGATTCACCTCATAGCTTGTTGATTTGGTTCATGGCTCATAACAAAGACTTTTTAAAAATCCCTGGGGAAAAATTAATGGAAAAATACTTCCGAATTCTACCATCTATATGCACTCGATTACTCACACCTTTCAGAATCTCTATCCTCACAAGTGGCAAAGTGTAGGCACTCACCTCTGAGCTAACCATCAGCTCGGGAACACTGTGCACCATGGAGACGGTCGCTGTGGAGAAGGGAACCTGCTGCTTTCCGTTCTTGCTCTGTAGTCTGAAAGGCAGAAAAATGTAAGTGCATCTTCAGGACCACCCAGTTAGTTAAGCACACTACCAGAAATATCTCTGAGAACCAAGACCAGATAAAAACAGGAAAAGACAATAATAGCTTTTTCTGAATGTCTCCTAACAGACGTCATTTCACTATTTGAAGGTAAGAGGAGAGAAACAATTCTGAACTTGAGACTAACAGTTCAAAAATAAGATGTATATAGACTCACTGAGTTAAGTCCTGGCCACATTCTGCACACAAGCCCTTCATTACAACAGGATGACTGCATTCTTCCACTTTTGCGATCACACCCCTGCCAAAAAGGCAAAAATGTGTAGAAATAAACAATACAGGTACAATAATCAAATGCACTTTATACACATACATTATGCTTGTTAACGAGTAAAAAAAAAAAAAAAAAAAAAAAACTCAGGTAACAGTAGTCTATAAGCATCATTATGGTGAGATTTCACACAATGGATGTGTGAAAAGAAAACAAGCTCATTTTCAGTTGAAAACTGAAAACATCTGACCAATTTCTAATGGACGCAGCACCCTCTACTGTTAAAGACTGCAAAAAAGCAATCAAAAACGATATTGATTGTCATTAAATAAGCTGACTAGTGCAGTTCTTATTAAATTTCATTTCTTATTAAAAATATTGCCCAATAGGTACCCAATACACCCATGAACCATCACTTCCCAACTGCTAGTTGGTCATAGGCAGTTTCGGAGAAGGGAAATTCCAGAGCCGTTGAAAACTTATTTAACGGCTCTGGGGAATTCTAATGACATCTCTTTAAAATTTCATGTTGAATTTTTGGTTAATAATATTGTGATTTTGGCCAATTATTTTATACATAAATGAAGATTTTTTTTTTTTAAATCCCCATTCTCACATTTCAAATCCTTAAAACTTATGCATAACAAAAAATCCCTTTATGCTGTGTAATCCTTTAGAAGTGTATTTTGATGATTAACCCCTTGGTGTAAGATTTTTCTGCTTTTAGTTTTTTTAAGTTTATTTATTTAAATAGTAGTTATTTTTTGCTGCTATTTGGATTTGTTGGAATTTTATTAAGTTTTTTTTTTGGGGGGGGGGGTTGTTTTTTTGCAGCACGTTTTTTTTTTTTTTTAAATACTCATGACTTCATTTGACAAACTAATATTCACAAAACTCATTTCAATATGAGGGGTCTTTACTCCCACAACTAAAAAACGTCTGCAACAAACCTGTTGGTGGACATGTAAACATTAGCGCATCATGTGGAAAGACAATTTTACGCGTTTCTCTTCCAAGACTACAAGACTCGACTGAATTATTCCACCTCCATGCGTTCAACGACACACCCTCTTCCAAAGCCCCGCCCTCTAAAGTCGCGTCAGCCAATCAAATGGAAGCAAAGGACAACGCACAAGATGATTGACAGGCAGAGTGCGTTCCTGATTGGTTAAAAAGGGCGGGCCGCTCCCCCAACTCTTGTTTTGCTGTTTACAGAGCTCGGGGCTATCAGAGCTTATCTCTCAAGAACACAGTTCAGTGGCATCTCTCAGTTAATACGGACATTTTATGTGTGGTATTAAAACAGTTGCTTCCAACACATTTACATGTCATTAAAAGTGTTAATACTGAGCGCATGGAAGTTGAGCTGCTGCTGTCACGAGCCCAACGTGAGCGCCAGTGCGCGTGCCACTTAGCTTAGCGCGAGCACGCTCAGCTAATGAGCAAAGGCAGCAAATAAAAACTTAAAGCAATATGACAACTGTTAAATCGTGCTGTGTGCTGGCCAATACAGCCATGACAGCCTGACTTACCCGGGCGCGATGACTTGTCCGAGTTGACAGCACAGTTCCCGCACAACTCCAGCGCGGTCCGACTTCAGCTTCCTCTCGGGCGCTCTCGACTCGCTTTCGGCGGTTATCGGTGCACATACTGCGATGACAGAGTCAACATTCACCAAAGCTCCGGGTTTCACCTTCCACTCGAGCAGTCGCAGGGGACGCGCTCCTGCAGGGCAGCGGATCTCCGTCACCTGCACCGTGGGGCCCTCTGCTGCCGCGCCGCCGGAGTCTACAGACTCCTCCATCAGAGCTTTACACTTCAGCCAGACACACGCGGCGGACCGCAGCAAGCGCTAAATGAGAATTAATAAAAGGAGTAAAAATCTCTAAAACAATCCAGAGACGTGCAGGAAAATAAAGAGACGAAAATGAGCTGTAATGCAGGACAGGCTGAAGCGCAGGTTCACTCTTCCCGCCCGTAAACAGGAAACACAAGGCTGCAGCACGAGCGAGACTTCTTCCACTTCCGGGAGACTTTAATATCACTCTTCATTTAAAACTGCAATAATATTAGAGTATAATCTGACTGTATTATATGATAAATATAATAATCACAATTATGTATGTATATTAAAATTGTATTTACATATAAACAATATAATTTTAAAATAATGCATTAAATATGTACAGTCATATCAAACTGGTGGTTCAGAGGAAATCTGATTTGAGCATTTGTACCAAACTGTATTTATGTATCCCCTCCCCCTTTTGAGACAGGCAAACCCCTGCTTTGTGATGTAATCTGATGAAATATCATGATCATGCGATACATGCCATCTGTCAAGGGATTAAGCAGCGCGTCATCGCAACGTCTAAACATGTTGGTTTTGGGGTCTATTTTCATTTTTGTTTTTACTTGGGTTGAATTTCAAAGATGGACTTACATCATTCATAAATAAATCATTTATTCAAAATATGATCGAGAAGGGATTCATCTGTTATCTTTTGATGTATGCATTTAGCAGAACTTTTTATCCAAAGTGGCTTGCAATGTGTACTTTTAATTAATCTTGTTGCCATTTTGCACAGTTCTTATAATCTAAATATTGTTAATATTCTGAAACACTGGAGGGAATTACTCTAAAGTAAATAAACTGCTGTAGAAATTAATTTAGCTTACTTTTTATTTAAACTTAGTTTAAATTATTTAGTTTTTATGATGTATGTAGGTTTTTTATTTATTTATTTTTTAAGTCTGTCTTGTCTTGCTTTAAACATGTACTGTCCCTTTAATTAAAGGAGTACGCTGCATTTCACGTAAACATCTATTTTGCTTTTTTTTCTGTATGTTAATTTTTTATTATTTAGTTATTTATTTAATTCGAATGCTTAAGTTTTTCTAAAAACAATAATGTTTGTGATGAGGACGGAGCACAAGGTCGGAAGGTCGTGTCAGACCACTGTCACGTGACTGATGATGTCACAGCAGACTCTTTCCCAGCTGTCCAATCAAACTGCAGTCGTCTCGTGCGTGATCTAGAAGCGCGAGGTAGCGTCCGTGAGAGAGAAGATCGTAGCGAGTCACTCATGCGATCATCATCAGCCCGAACGGATCGGACCCATGGCGGCAGAGACTTTCAGATCGGTAAGCGCAGAATCGGTCGTTAGCCGCTCACTTCTGCTGTTGTTGTTCAATCGACCAGTAAGTTGCTCATATGCTCGAGCTGCCTGATCAGTATGATGCAGAATGCAGGTGATGGAAGGTCACTGTATTTCAGGACTAAATGGAGAGACATTTAAATGGAAAATATATTCCATATTATTATCCAGTCTGAAAGTGCAGCTCTGATCCTGAATCAGTGCAGTCGAGGCCAGAGGAAATGTCAAAGCATGCCTTGTTCTTTATCACTGTAAGCCTTAAATCCCAAACTAAAGACTGATTGTTATATCCAATTCAAGTCTAAGAATAGAAAAGTATAAGAAAGACTTCCTGTCCTGCAGTCAGGCACTTGACAGCACCCTTGCAAAACTTTAACATTGCTATAGTTTAAATAACACTGTTACTGTCTACTATTGTAACACTCAACTTCAAACAGAGCAAAAAAAGAAAAAAAAATATTGTGAAGTATATCCGAATGAAACTGGAAACGTTATTTAAATGAACAAAATCACCATAGCCATAAAGAATTTATATATTTTCTAGTTATGTCAAGCTCTAAAATATTTTATTCTGTAGAAATTGACATTAATAATAGTTTTAAAAAGCTTATTCTTATGCAATAAATCACAAACAACTATAAAAATAATGGGATTTTTTTTTTTGTGGATAATGAGGGACCTTAGAGTAAAATGGTTGAGAACCAATGCTACACAAAAAGTACAACCGCATTTTATGTTTTTATTCATATTCTTTTACATGTGCCATAAGAATCCCACATATATTGGATATGCAATACAGTAGTACCATGATGTGTTTTAAGTACTTTGTAGTGGCGTGTCATTACCATGGTAAATTGAATATTGCAGTTTGCATATAAATCCTGAAAATGTGGTTTCATTCATGTAATTAAGTTACTTACCATCTGATTCCATGGCACTGTCATGGTACATTTGTTAGGGTTACTACAGTGTTTTGGCTGGATCTGTTATTACCTAGAACATTTTTGGAAGGGAAGTGATTTAAAGTCTCTTTCTGGGACAGAAGCTCTCTGTTTGGGACATTGGCTCTCAGAGATTTTGCCGACTTGTGCAGTTGTGTGGAATAGATATTTCTTAAATGGATGGCTGCTGATGGACTGTTGTTTATCATACTCTATAGAGACCTTTAAACCGGAGCACATCCCTGACCTGTCCACAAATCAACCCGCCTGAGTAAAGACATTTTGTTCCCTGCTTCTATAAACATTCCCCCTTCTTTCACATTTCCCACATGGCCTTGATGGGAAATTCTTGTGTTGTTGTAGTGCACAAACCGTTTATGTAGTGAAACAACGTTGAACTGAATTGAGCTGAATAACGACACTATTTTCTTCTGTAGAGTTGCTTATGGCTGAATTGAATTTATTTCAACTTTTCACAGTTATTGAACTGAACTGAATCAACATTGAACTGAATTGAGCCGAATAACCACACTGTTGTCTTCTGTAAAGCTGCTTTACAGCACAATTTGAATTGCTCACATATTTGATGGTTTGCATCATTGATCGTTATTTTCTTGTTTATTACTGCTTTGAAACAGTCTGTATTGTATAAGGCGCCATAGAAACAAAAGTGACCTGACTTGATTTGTATGAAAACGCACCACACAGATCACCTCTGAGCTATTTTGACATGCTAGCAGGTATAAAATTGAAACTTTCTTTCTATAGACACGTCCACAATCCGCTTGAACCTTCCAAATCTAATAATCCATGTCCATAGACGTACTAAATGCAAATTTTGCCTGATTTATTATGTTTGTTGGTCTCTCAACATGTAATACATTACATGAGTGAACTTGTAGTTTGACTGGTGTTTAATTTCTTCAGTTAAGGCTGTGTCGGCGTCATATGTCTCTGTTACGGAGGTGTCCTCGGCTCATAGGTCCACAAGTACTCAATCAGAAGTTCTTCTCATCACACAGGTGGGTTTCATTTGCTTTATTCGGATCTGACTTCATTTTAAGGGTGAAAACACTCTGGATGTTACAAGTAGTAAACAAGATTTTTGTCAGTGACGCTGGGATTGTGTTCTGTTCCTCTAGAGTTGTAAAGAGTCACAGGCTCTTTAGGAAGCTGTTGATTGGAGTCTCCGTGGGTGTGCCGCTTGTGGTCGGGGTGCAATATGTGGTCTCGGAGCCCAGAGAGAGGAGGAAGATGAAGATACTAACAGAGGGAGTCGGGCGCTTCTGCAGGTGAAGCTCTTTATAATCTTGTGTAAAATGTAATTATTTAAAGGGTTAGTTCACCCAGAAAATTTAAATAATTTTTAAATTTATGTCATTAATTACTCACCCTCATGTCGTTCCACACCCGACCTTTGTTCATCTTCGGACCACAAATTAAGATATATTTGATGAATTTCAAGTTTTTTTTTTTTTTCCCCATAGAAAGCAATATAATTACCGTCATTCAAGTTCCAGAAAAGTATTAAAGACATTGTATAAATGATCAACGGGACTACAGTGGTTCAACCTTAATGTTATGAATTGACAAGAATACTTTTTGTGCGCAAAAACAAAACAAAAATAGCGATTTTATTTAACAATTCGAATTCGTTATCATACGCTGTTGACATAGTGAATGCACTTCAGTGATTACATGTTTATGTCCGAATGCCAGCTCAGTATTGGCCGAGGCTGTTCACATGAGCACCACAACGCAATACTGAGCTGGTGTTCGGATGTAAACTCGGAAGCGCTGAACTTCGTTCACTGCGAGTCTGACAGGGTAGAGAAGAAATTGTTAAAGTCATTATTTTTGTTTTTGCACACAAAAAGAATTCTCGTCACTTCATAACATTAAGGTTGAACCACTGCAGTCATGTGGACAATTTTAACAATATCTTTAGTACCTTTCAGGACCTTGAATGATTACGTTGCTTTCTATGTGATAAAAAAAACCTCTCGGATTTATATCTAAATTTGTGTTCCAAAAATGAAAGAAAGTCTCACAGGTTTGGAACAACACAAGGGTGAGTACAAACCCGATTCCAAAAAAGTTGGGACACTGTACAAATTGTGAATAAAAAAGGAATGCAATAATTTACAAATCTCATAAACTTATATTTTATTCACAATAGAATATAGATAACATATCAAATGTTGAAAGTGAGACATTTTGAAATGGCATGCCAAATATTGGCTCATTTTGGATTTCATGAGAGCTACACATTCCAAAAAAGTTGGTAAAGGAAGCAATAAGAGGCCGGAAAAGTTAAATGTACATATAAAGAACAGCTGGAGGACCAATCTGCAACTTATTAGGTCAACTGGCAACATGACTGGGTATAAAAAGAGCCTCTCAGAGTGGCAGTGTCTCTCAGAAGTCAAGATGGGCAGAGGATCACCAATTCCCCCAATGCTGCGGCGAAAAATAGTGGAGCAATATCAGAAAGGAGTTTCTCAGAGAAAAATTGCAAAGAGTTTGGAGTTATCATCATCTACAGTGCATAATATCATCCAAAGATTCAGAGAATCTGGAACAATCTGTGCGTAAGGGTCAAGGCCGGAAAACCATACTGGATGCCCGTGATCTTCGGGCCCTTAGACGGCACTACATCACATACAGGAATTCTACTGTAATGGAAATCACAACATGGGCTCAGGAATACTTCCAGAAAACATTGTCGGTGAACACAATCCACCGTGCCATTCGCCGTTGCCGGCTAAAACTCTATAGGTCAAAAAAGAAGCCATATCTAAACATGATCCAGATGCGCAGGCGTTTTCTCTGGGCCAAGGCTTATTTAAAATGGACTGTGGCAAAGTGTAAAACTGTTCTGTGGTCAGACGAATCAAAATTTGAAGTTCTTTTTGGAAAACTGGTACGCCATGTCATCCAGACTAAAGAGGACAAGGACAACCCAAGTTGTTATCAGCACTCAGTTCAGAAGCCTGCATCTCTGATGGTATGGGGTTGCATGAGTGCGTATGGCATGGGCAGCTTACACATCTGGAAAGGCACCATCAATGCTGAAAGGTATATCCAAGCTCTAGAACAACATATGCTCCCATCCAGACGTCGTCTCTTTCAGGGAAGGCCTTGCATTTTCCAACATGACAATGCCAGACCACATACTGCATCAGTTACAACATCATGGCTGCATAGAAGAAGGATCCAGGTACTGAAATGGCCAGTCCAGATCTTTCACCCATAGAAAACATTTGGCGCATCATAAAGAGGAAGATGCGACAAAGAAGACCTAAGACAGTTGAGCAACTAGAAGCCTGTATTAGTAGCCTGACGTGGTCATACTCAATTCTAGTCAGAATATGAGTCTGATACTGCTCCATTCGGCTTTGATTATGGGGGCGTATTTCAACCGATCCAGGAAAGACCTCAATTGGATAGACCTACAACCAATCAGAGCTACAGAGTAAGTGACGTATGTTGAGCGACGCATAGTTGTCAACAGAACTCTTCTTAGCGACCATCGGGGCCAGCTGATAAATCAAACTTTTGCCGAATCCCGTAGGAAGGACGGCAAAGACATCTTTCCCATCGACAAATGCCTTGATCGCGGTCCTCTGTTCATCTTTTAAAATTAATGCGTTGTCGATATCTTCTATAACGGACGCGATGGCGGAATCTACACATCTCAGTTCTTCAACAGCCATCATTGTTGTAAACTAATTGACCTTTTGCAAAGACTCGCCCCTCTTAGTTACTGTTGCTTTGTCCGACAAGCCGTGGCGCTGTCACGCCACACAGAGTGGAAAATACATCGCGGAGCAAAGAAGAAACTGACAACACATCGACAGACGAGATAGAGCAGGTTACTTATGATATTAAACAAAGTCCCAGCTTTCAAACTGTGTAGTTATTAAAAAAATTCAAACAATAAAAAACGTTTTGCGGCTCTTTAATGTGTTATGACCATGATCGTGACAGATTGCTGTAGCGCCTCAGCTCAAGAGGCTCGTGAACCGATCATCTCTTCCTACTAGTCCATTTATAGCATCAAATAAACATGAATGAACATGAGAATGAATGTTGTTTCAAACGCGGAAAGACGTCAATATGCACAATTTTTCAAGTTTAACTCCAGTTTCTAACTCCTGACTGCTCTGTTGGACAAAATGGCGGATGCGCCGTTCTGATTGGTTAGATCGCTTGTCAATCAAACTCCCCAAGCGCTCTTTGATGATGTGGGTGGTTACGTAATCGCAGATAGCCTGTCCATCATCGATTAAAGCCCGCCCTGGCAATTTGATTGGCTCGGCCTTCTGGGAGCCGAGCATAATTACTCCATAATGGATCGAGTCCAGACCGAACTTCCCGTCCAAAAAATGTTGTGGGCGGGGTTCGGGCTGGCACCCAGGCTACTGTATTAGACAAGAATGGGACAACATTCCTATTCCTAAACTTGAGCAACTTGTATCCTCAGTCCCCAGACGTTTGCAGACTGTTATAAAAAGAAGAGGGGATGCCACACAGTTGTAAACATGGCCTTATCCCAACTTTTTTGAGATGTGTTGATGCCATGAAATTTAAAATCAACTTATTTTTCCCTTAAAATGATACATTTTCTCAGTTTAAACATTTGATATGTCATATATGTTGTATTCTGAATAAAATATTGAAATTTGAAACTTCCACATCATTGCATTCTGTTTTTATTCACAGTTTGTTCAGTGTCCCAACTTTTTGGGAATCTGGTTTGTAATTAATGACAGAATTTTCATTTAATTTCATTTCAGTTAAACCTTTAATTTCAGAAATACCATTCAAAAGTTTGAGGTTAGTGTTTGTTTTTAAAGAAACCGCAAAGATGCAATAAATTGATCAAAAGTGACAGCAAAGGCATTTATAATGATCCAATAGATTTCTATTTCAAATAAATGATGTTCTTTTGAACTTTCTATTCATCGAATAATTCGGAAAAAAAATGCATCATGGTTTACACAAAAATACTAAGCAGCACAACTGTTTTCAGCATTGATAACAAGAAAAGTTTCTTGAGCAGCAAATCACTTATTAGAATTATTTCTGAAGGATCATGTGAAACATGACTGACACAAGACTGGACTGGAGTATTGCCTGCTGAACATTCAACATTGTACAATATACAGGTGCTGGTCATATAATTAGAATATCGTGAAAAAGTTCGGTTTTTTTTAATTATTATTATTATTTTTAAAAAATGAAACTTTCATTTATACTAGATTACATGTAAAGTAAAACATTTCAAATGTTTTTTGTTTTTTTTTTAATTTGTTGATTAGAGCATACAGGTAATGAAAGTCCAAAATCCAGTATCTCAAAATATTAGAATATTTACATTTGAGTTTCATTAAATGACCATCCCTACATTTTTAAATTCTGGGTATCTCTTGTTCTTTGAAACCACACTAATGGGGAAGACTGCTGACATGGCAGTGGTCCAGGAGACAATCATTGACACCCTCCACAAAGAGAGTAAGTCACAGAAGGTCATTACTGAATGTGGTGGCTGTTTACAGAGTGATGTATCAAAGCATATTAAATGCAAAGTTGACTAGAAGGAAGAAATTGGGTAGGCAAAGGTGCACACGCAACAGGGATGACCACAAGCTTGAGAATACTGTCAAGTAAAGCCGATTCAAACACTTGGGAGAGCTTCACAATGAGTAGAATTAAGCCGGAGTCAGCGCATCAAGAGTCACCACACTCAGACATCTTCAGGAAAAGGACTACCATGCCACTTCTGAAACAGAAACAACATCAGAAGCATCTTACCTGGGCTAAGGAGAAAAAGAACTGGACAGTGAACAGTGGTCAAAAGTCCTCTTTTCAGATAAAAGTAAATTTTGCATTTCATGTTGAAATCATGGTCCCAGAGTCTGAGGGAAGACTGGAGAGGCACAGAATCCAAGCTGCTTGAAGTCTAGTGGGAAGTTTCTGAAGTTAGTAATGATTTGGGGGGCTGTGACATCTGCTGGTGTTGGTCCATTGTGTTTTATCAAGTGCAAAGTCAATGCAGCCATCATCCAGGAGATTTTGGAGCACTTTATGCTTCCATCTGCTGACTAGCTTTATGGAGATGCTGATTTCCTTTTCCAGCAGGACTTTAGCACCTGCCCACAGTGCAAAACCCACTTCCAAGTGGTTTGCTGACCATGATATTACTGTGCTTTATTGGCCAGCCAACATGCCTGACCCCTGAATCTATGGGATATTTTCAAGAGAAAGATGAGAAACAGTCGATCCAACAATACAGATGATCTGAAGGCTCAATAGTGCCTCAGCAGTGCCACAGGCTGATCACTTCCATGCCACACCTCACTGATGCTGTAATTTGTGCTAGGAGCAAGTCATTTGCTGTAATATGTGCTGCCGACCAAGTATTGAGTGTACAAATGAACATACTTTAAAGAACTTGAACTTTTCTGTTTTGAAAATCCATTTTTTTGATTGATTTTAGGAAATATGCTAATATTTTGAGATACTCGATTTTTGACTTTCATGAGCTATATGCTCTAATCATCAAAATTAAAAAAACAAATAAAAAATAAAAACTTTTGAAATGTTTTACTTTACATGTAGGGAATCTTGAATATATGATAGTTTCATTTTTAAAAATAATTTACAATAAAAAAATGAACTTTTTCACGATATTCTAATTATATGACCAGCACCTGTATTTGTTTAGCAAAGTTATTTTAAATTGTAATAATATTTCATAGTATTACTGTTTTTGCTTTATTTCTGATCTAATAAAAGCAGTTTGTCTGAGTATATCATTTTCAAAAAACATTTAAAAAATCTTAACCCTAAAGTTTTGAAAGCTAGTGTATGGCATTATCAGGCTCTCTGATCTCTAGATGTCAGGTTTTGCTTTTGTTTCTGACATACCTGTATCATGGCTGGAATTGAGATATATCTGTGTCACGTCAGGTCTCTCTACATCGGGCTTATGATATCAGCAGATTACTGGTGGACATCCAACATTGTTCTACGTGGCATGGATGAGGTAGGTTTATACCCCTGTAAAAATATTTTTTGGGAGGGATTATTTCTATAGTTGTTTTAAACCTGTATGACTTGAATGAATAAAAAAAAACTCGAAACTCTGTTTCTGTCCCTGTCGCCAGAGCAGTCCAGAGTATGAGGAGCTCATGTCAGCATGTCATCAGAGAGCAGCCAGTAGTATGGTAGACGGGGCCATCCAGAACGGAGGCCTGTATATTAAGCTGGGACAGGGACTGTGTGCATTCAACCATCTTCTGCCTCCAGAGTACCTCCGCACCCTGCATGTGCTGGAGGATAAAGCACTCAACAGAAGATACAAAGAGGTGAGCAGCTTCAGGTTAAGCAGAACACATTAAGATTCAGCTAGGCATTGGCTTCCTGCAAATAGTTTTGAGGTATTTTTTAAAAAGATATATGAAGTATATGACCTTGGTATGAAGAGAAATGAAGGGACAAGTTGCATTGTTCAGCATTAAATAGTTTCCACAGTAATTATAAGGCAATAGTTTGACATGACATGACAAAAATTTAAAAAATCACTTTGGAAATCACTTTGCACAAACAAGGTTAGTATATGATTTTATCCAAAAAAATGTAAATCTGATGAATTAATATTGTGAAATATTTTTAAAATATCTATGTTGAGATATTTTTAAATGTAATTTATTCAACAGATGCAAAGCTGAATTTTCAGCCTCATTACTCCAGTTATCAGTGTCACATGATCCTTCAGAAATCATTCTAATATGCTGGTTTGCTGCTCATGAAACATTTCTTATTATTATCAATGTTGAAAACCTCGCTGCCTCATATTTTTGTGGAAATCCTGAAACATTTTTAAATTTTTATATATAATATATATATATATATATATAATATACAGGTGCTGGTCATATAATTACAATATCGTGAAAAAGTTCTTTTTTTTATTGTAAATTATTTTCAAAAATGAAACTTTCATATATTCTAGATTCCCTACATGTAAAGTAAAACATTTCAAAATATTTTTTTATTTTTTTATTTTTTATTTTTTTTATTTTGATGATTAGAGCGTACACCTCATGAAAGTCCAAAATCCTAAGATTTTAGGATATTTCCTAAGATCAATCAAAAAATTTATTTTTAAAACAGAAAAGTTCAAGTTCTTTAAAGTATGTTAATTTGTACACTCAATACTTGGGCGGCAGCACATATTACAGCAAATGACTTGCTCCTAGCACAAATGACAGCATCAGTGAAGTGTGGCATGGAAGTGATCAGCCTGTGGCACTGCTGAGGCACTATTGAGAGATCTAACCGGAAGCTGAACAAAGTTGGACATAGTGGTGTATTAGAGGTAAAAATTATATAAATAATGTTCGGTTTCTCGCACAAACCGATCGTTGCGTGTCTTAGGACATCAATGTGCCGTCACGAGCCGCAGGTTTTCATTTGGATTTGTCTATGGAAGTTTTTTCGACTCTTATTGTTCAAGTTCCCAATCACTGCTATTATTTGACTGACAGACGGCAGCGGTTGCAGTTAAAAATCATAATTTGCGTTCGACTAAAGAAACAAAGTCACCTACATCTTGGATGCGCTGGGGGGTAAGCAGATAAACATCAAATTTTCATTTTTGGGTGAACTATCCCTTTAATATTCAGTTCTGTTAAATGACACTTGTCTAGGATTCAAATGTATACAATTCAAGTTCAAATCATATTGTCATATTTCTAGCTCCATAGATTACTTGTACATATTTTGGAACTGTCCAGCAATTCAGTCTTATCGGTTAGAGGTACTCACTGATATAAAATTGATATTGGGATTCGAGATTGAGAACAGCTTCGGTACTATATATTTAGGAAACATACCAACTGATTTTAATACTCAAGTACCTACTTAAATTATTATTGGTTGCTAGAAAAAAGCAATAACTAAGAAATGGCTGCATTAAAATCGACCAACAAAAGCAGAATGGATAGTGATTGTAAAAGATATGGAAAAACTGACTTTCTCTCTAAGATTAAACATGGATAAATTTTACAAGTACTGGTCAAAATGGTTAATGTATAGCAGTGTGGATGGAACATGGGGAGATATTGTAAGTGTACTACAATGTGTGGGGTTTTTTTTCTCCCCCTTCCTCACATGTACAATGTATCAGTATTATTATATTGATAATCTCTTCCTATTTTTTTTAATATGTGAAATATTTGTCTAATGAAAATATTCTGGATTTGTATGTTTTATGAGGGGACCTTAAACCTTTTATGGACTTGAAAGGACCATTATCAAATATTCTCCTTTTCTCTTTCTCTCTCTCTTCCAAGACCCCTGATATGAAGTTAACTGTACATAAACAACGTAACTGTATGTGATAACTCTTGTGACCTGTCTGTTCTGTTCTTTTGCATGTGTACTACTAAAAGCATATTAAAAAAATATATTAAAAAATAAAAAGTTGAAAATGTTATAAATAGTGCACAGCATAAATGAATATACCCCCTCTGAACAAATACAAAAGATGTATTTTCTTAACGATCGCTAATACAGTTCATGGAAAGATGGAAAATGTTACTCAGCTCGTCTCTACAGAATCCCCCACAGGTGCTCAAGAGTGTTAAGATTGAGTAAAATGCATGTCCAGAATGCATATCGTCATTGTCATTTTGAAAAAATGCCCAACAACGCAGGGAATAAAGAGAGGGTAGCATCTTCTGTTTTTGTATTACATCATACAGTGGTGCATGAATTCATGACCGCATTGATAAAGCACAACTCTCTCACTCCTTCAGCACTCATACATCCCTATATAAGAGCTTTACCAGCACTGAACTTTACTGTGGGAACCAGGCACTGTATTCCTCCTCTAGCAACACCATAACATTTTGGATGCTGTTAGATCCAAAATGATTGACTTGGTCTCATGAGACCAGAGTATTGATTCCCAGAAGTCTATATTTTGTAAATATGGGCCTTGGAAAAGGCTAATTAACTTAATTGTGCTTTGGCTACAGTAAGTAATTCCAAAATGGATAACCATGCATGTCACTTCTGCAGGCTGCATCTTACTCTGTGAGAGAAATACCAAGCGAGTGTCTCAGAGCCAGCAAAAGCTATGAAAGGAGTGACTGTTTCTCTCACAGAGTAAGATGCAGCCTGCAGAAGTGACATGCTTTGTCTAGCAAAAAAAAAAATCCCTCATCATTAAATGAAAGCTTAAAATGAAGGCCTGATTATTTCAGGGGCCTTGTCACAAGTCCATTTTATATTTAATTTCTGAGTTACTTTTGCTATATTTTTACACTTAAATATGTAATATAAGTCTAAGGTGTCCCCTGAATGTGTCTGTGAAGTTTCAGCTCAAAATACCCAATAGATTTTTTTTTTATTCATTTTTTTAACTGCCTATTTTGGGGCATCATTATAAAAGAGCCGATTCGGGGCTACTGGCCCTTTAATTCTCGTGCTCCGTGGTTAACTGCTAATGCTACACTGTTGGAGAGATTTATGAAGAATGAAGTTGTTTATGAATTATACAGACTGCAAGTGTTTAATAATGAAATCAGCGACGGCTCTCTTGTCTCCGTGAATACAGTAATAAACGATGGTATCTTTAACCACATTTAACAGTACATTAGCAACATGCTAACGAAACATTTAGAAAGACAATTTACAAATATCACTAAAAATATCATGATATCATGGATCATGTCAGTTATTATTGCTCCATCTGCCATTTTTCGCTATTGTTATTGCTTGCTTACCTAGACTGATGATTCAGCTGTGCACATCCAGACGTTCTGCCCTTGTCTAATGCCTTTCATAATGTTGGGAACATGGGCTGGCATATGCAAATATTGGGGGCGTACACCCCGACTGTTACGTAACAGTTGGTGTTATGTTGAGATTTGCCTGTTCTTCGGAGGTCTTTTAAACAAAAGACTCATTTCCGTGTACTGAACTCTTGTTATTTGACTATGCCAAGATAAATTCAAGTTTTCATTCGAGGGCACCTTTAAAACAATGATTTGGTAATCCTCTTGGAACCACTGTCCTCTTTTGTGCTAAGAAATGAGTCTCTTGACAGTTCTCTCTGAAATGGTTCCATTGTTGTCAGCATTAAGTCTGAGAATGATTCAGTGGGCTATATAACAATTTTAATTGTCAAGTGTGTATTTTTGTTCAACATACTTACCTTTTGATCAAAAATTGGCATAAACTTACTCCAGAAAAAAAAAAAAAAAAAAAAAAATTTTATTTAGTAACTTTCAGGAGGGTGTACTCATTTTTGCAACACAACATTTTATCACTTTAATAAGAATCTTTTTTGAATAATTTTGACATGCTTCTTTGGTAATTGATTAAGCAGACTTGCTAGAACATTATATCTCTAAAGAACCCTAACATGTCTTCTAAGTAAAGCATAATTGCTGAATTTGTTAAGTTTCAAAGGGGGTGTACTCGTTTATGCTGTGCACTGTATATATATGATTTTATATAATATAATATAAAATTTCTATTTTTGTATAAAACTCATCTTGATTCATGTTGCTTTAGGTAGATGCTTTATTCCAGGAAGACTTCAACATGACTCCTGATAAAATGTTCAGGACGTTTGACTATGAGCCTGTGGCTGCTGCGAGTCTGGCACAAGTACACAAGGCCGAACTGCATGATGGGACACCTGTGGCTGTAAAGGTGTGTTAGGGCAGTATTGTACTTACATGGTACATTACTCTATTTTTTCAGTATTTGCAAGATGATTGATATAGGGAACCAGTATGAAGCGAAATCCAGTGGTTATTGATGCATTTATGTTGTTATGAGAATCTGTTGATGTGTGTTTTTTCAGGTGCAGTATATTGATCTCAGGGATCGCTTTGATGGTGATATCAGGACTCTGGAGATTTTGCTGGACATAGTGAAATTTATGCACCCCAGCTTTGGCTTCCGCTGGGTCTTACAGGTCAGTGCATAAAATATAATGCATTTAAAACTGCATGAAATCAAAACTGATCCTCTTTAATTTTTTTTAAAGATGAAGTGTGTCATTTTTGACTGGGTGTATCTCTGGAACCAAGCCAAGTTGGGGCTTAGGGGGTTCTCTTAGTTGGTCCCCTATGCCAGGAGTCTGGAGCCCAAGGCCGGCTTGGTTCCTGAGTTATGATCCATCTAGGATGAAACGGGCATAACTTGTTTCTTTATTTTTCTCCATGATGCTGCTAGGACTTGAAAGGAACGCTGGCACAAGAGCTGGATTTTGAGAACGAAGGCAGGAATTCTGAACGTTGTGCGGAGGAACTGAAGCATTTTAAGTTTATAGTTGTGCCCAAAGTGTTCTGGGACCTGACCAGCAAGGTGAGAATCTTCATATGACAGTGAAATCTTTCTTTAGTCTTCAGCTTTCAAACATAAATGGATACAAACTATGACTAATGTACCCATGTAGAGGGTCCTTACAGCAGAGTTCTGTGATGGATGCAAAATCAACAACGTGGAGGAGATTCAGCGTCAGGGACTGAGTCTGAAAGATGTGAGTTTAATGGCATCTGTTATAAATTAACTGGCTCACATCATATGCATTAAATGTCCATAATGATGACCACTGCATTTCCTCTGGCTGTGTTTCAGGCAGCTGATAAACTTGTCCGCACATTCGCAGAGCAGATCTTTTATACCGGCTTTATTCACGCTGATCCTCATCCTGGAAATGGTGAGATTACTGTATTTTATTTGACTATTTGTTATTGGGAATGAATTAAAGGTGCAATATGTAATATTTTTGCAGAAAAATATCCAAAAACCACTAGGCCAGTGTTATACATTTTGTTCACTCGAGAACTTTTTGTACTACTATTTGAACTACTATTTGTAAATTTTAACCAAGGCTCCGGGACGTGTGAGGAGTCACCTGTCAATTGCGTCATACCCGCGTTACCAATCAACACACTCAATTGTATCTAATATAATAAACAGCGCTGCGTTACCTCATACTCATGACTGGAAAAGCGGAAGCAGTGCCGGCGACTGTGGCATAATAAAAGTTCTGCTGCTCGTGAGGCGTGTGTTGCGCAATCGCTCCAACGGCCTCGTTAAGCTCCCACAACACTCGGTCCTGCTCTGTTTCATACTACAATAACGTTAATAATCACATCCTTGAACATGATTTCTGCCCGAGTCCAATCCCTATTGTTTTGCACCGTCCGTTGAGGTGGAGACCACATGTCCCGAGATTCCGTGCCTTTGTTTTGAATAGGCTTCTAGCGACCTCTAGCGGACAGAATTATTACATACTGCACCTTTTAATACATATATTTGTTAAAAAAAAATGTGTTCCTCCATGAGTTTCACCCATTTGAAATGTTGCTCATTTTAGTACTGGTAAGAAGAGGTCCAGATAAAAAAGCTGAGTTGGTTCTGTTGGATCATGGGCTGTATGAAAGCCTCAGTAAAAGGTCAGAACATGACAAATATACACCACAGACACTGAAAATATCATGAAACAGAAGGTGACAGGAAACTCTCTCACTGTTTGTCAGTGACAGAGCGGCTCTGTGTCAGCTGTGGCGATCCATAATCCTGCGAGATGAAGCCGGCATGAAGACATATGCAAATCAGCTCGGGGTCAAAGGTAAAGGAGATTTTTCGTTTTATCATGACAAAAGGTAATTATTATTTAGATATGTATACTATTTAAATTCTGCTTACTCAAACTTCTTGAACATTTTTTGTTACACAATATATTTTAAATATGTTATATATAATAAATGTTCTACTGAATCCTAAAAAAATGTATCACAGCTGTTTTCAGCATTGATGATAATAAAAAATGTTTCTTGAGCAGCAAATCAGCCTATTAGAATGATTTCTGAAGGATCTTGTGACACTGAAGTCTGGAGTAATGATGCTGAAAATTTTCAAATATATTACAATGGAAAACAGTTGTAATAATATTTCACAATACTGCTTTTACTGCATTTTTGTTGACAAATGTTACATAGTATTTTGATATTATCATAATTATTACATCTTACTGGACCTTCCCAGAATACTTCCTGTTCTGTGAGATGCTACTGCAGCGGCCAATCAACATGTGGGAGTTTGGCCTGGGTAACATCCTGACTCGAGAGGAGACGACGTACATGCGTGACATGGCCATGAACCGCTTTGATCAGATCATGCAGGTGTTGAAGTCTATGCCGCGGCCCATGCTGCTGGTGTTCAGGAACATTAACACAGTCCGCTGCATCAACATCACTTTGGGAGCTCCAGTCGACCGCTACTTCATCATGGCCAAGTGGTATGAGACTACAAAATGACTAGTACCTGCTAGGCTATAGTATTGACCCAAATATCTTTGTATTTATATTCTTTTTATTATCCTATTTATTTTTTATTACTGTAGAATAACCTTTGCCCCATCTAATTTAGTGTTTGTGGTTCTGGTTAGAATTTTGATCCCGTTCACCCTTCTGCTATCCAATATAAAGTGATTGTGTTTCAGTGCTGTGAGGGGATGGGGCAGAACTCAGGCTGAGGACACCAGGATTCTTCCGAAACTGTCATTCTTCCGCTGGGTCTGGACCTTTTGGGAGAACGTCAAGTTTGAATTCGCTTTAAGGTGATGATGTTTGGGCTCTATAAAATCTGATTATTTTTTTCTAAATTTTATTTTTTTTATAAAAGTTTATTTTTTCTCTGGATTCAATTTTAATAGTTAAATTCAAATTTAATAATCAAAAGTAAAAGCATAAGACTTCTACAATTTAACAATTTAAAGGGTTAGTTCACCCAAAAATGAAAATTCTGTCATTTATTACTCACCTTCATGCCGTTCCACACCGTTAAGACCTTCGTTAATCTTCGGAACACAAATTAAGATATTTTAGTTGAAATCCGATGGCTCCCTGAGGCCTCCATAGCCAGCAATGACATTTCCTCTCTCAGGACCATAAAGGTACTAAAAACATATTTAAATCGGTTCATGTGAGTACAGTGGTTCAATATTAATATTATAAAGCGACGATAATATGTTGGAGCGCCAAAAAAAAACTAAATAACGACTTATTTAGTGATGGCCGATTTCAAAACACTGCTTCAGGAAGCATCGGAACATAAATGAATCCGTGCATCAAATCATGATTCAGCTCGCGTGTCAAACTAGCAACGGCTGAAATCACGTGACTTTGACGCTCCGAACAGCAGATTCAATACGCTAATTCATTATGCTCCGATGCTTCCTGAAGTAGTGTTTTGAAATCGGCCATCACTAAATAAGTCATTATTTTGGCGCTCCAAAAATATTCTTGACGCTTTATAATATTAATATTGAACCACTGTACTCACATGAACTGATTTAAATATGTTTTTAGTACCTTTATGGATCTTGAGAGAAAATGTCATTGCTCCCTATGAAGGCCTCACGGAGCCATCGGATTTCGACTAAAATATCTTAATTTGTGTTCCGAAGATTAACGAAGGTCTTACGGGTGTGGAACTGCATGAGGGTGAGTAATAAATGACAGAATTTTCATTTTTGGGTGAACAAACATTTTAATATTTGAGTGATTTTATTAAAATAGGCCCCTATAAAATGTTTTACTTTTCTGAAAGTCTGTGTTGTCTGTTTGAATTTTTGGATTTATAATTTAATACACATTTGTGAGAATAAAATGTAAAAAAATATATATATATTTTAAAAATGTAAAATGTAATCAAATGAAAATGCAACTTTTTTTATTTTTTGGTGAACAACAGAGGATTACTGTTAAAAATTGTAAACATGGAAGCATTATGCATGCTTGACTTTGCATGTAGTAGACAAACTGTGCCGCTCATTCAAAGAGACATGCAGAACAAGCAGACTTCATATTTAAATGGTCTTTTTGTGTTTCATTATTCACAATCATGATTTGTTGTCTCAATGGCATATGAAACTAACATTAAACTTGAATCAAGCTTGCAGTTTTAGCCCATTCTTGCGTGTAATATGCATCAGATGTCATTCTGTGTTCCTCCAGGTCAGAGATGGCGCTCATGAGTGTCACTCACTCTCTGCTTAAGCTGCTGTCTTACTGCAATATCATCACTCTGGACCAGGACATGTATCAGTATCTGAAATGAAGCGTCACATACTTCATCATCATGACCTCTGATTCTGGTTTCACTCAGTGCTGCTTGTTTTTTAATGACTTTTTCATTTGAGCTTGGCCTCTCAGGAACCTCTCACACACACACACACTCACTCTCTCTGTCCGCATTGCTTTTCTTTGAAATAAGCGCTGGAGAGCTGCATTTCACAGAAAGCCAAGCACTTTTTAATTTTGCTTTTATCAGTTGTGATGTTCAGGCATTTAATAGACTTCTTTCGTTCAAGAAGTTGTGAGACCTACATTAGTTTCTTTTGTAGGCATCAGAGTTTGAAACACTACCATTTACTGTTGGCAATAATGAAAAAAAAACAACTATTTGAACAAAGTAAATGTTTATGCTTAACTTGCTTATGCTTCTTGAGGTTTAACAATTTATTGCAATGACAATTATAAAAACCTTTTTATTTAATGTATTTTAAAAATTGTGCCAGTTTATTTTGTATTTATATGGATTTCACTGATTAACTTGATTGCAAATATACATTTGGAGCTGAGAGGTGTTGCGCTGTCAAACATTCTTACTGTGAGAATTGGACATGTAATCTACAATGCAATAGTGTTTTGAATGTAAATCATTTATAAGAGGCTATTATTTTAGTTTGGTTTGTGAAATGTTTTGATTTTCCAGAGTCCAAACTGATGCTTTTGTATCTCCTGGAGTTTCTAATTAAAAGTTAGCATGAAATGAAAAAAGTTAGCATGAAATGAAAATAAACTCTATTTTGTAAATGCATCTTATTGATCATATTGTGTGAAAAATCATGTTTGTTTTGGCCTCATAATGATTCATTAAAATGTCATAACTGGATCTTCCGATGAGAATGACAGACTGGTGACACATGCAGGTCCCTTCCACATTCAAGTGCAAGCCTGCATTCATTTTTTCTTTTTTTTTTTTTTTTTTTTGATAATCCATTACACTCGGATGTACGTCACAATAAAGAAGAAAAGATTTGTTGCTACTTCAGTTTCATCGTGACTTTAACGCAGAAAACAAACACATCTTGTGCTTCCCTTATGAACACTGCCAAACAAATGAAACAAAATTTATGGATAAAATTCTTATGGCAGTTTACAGTGTTTTTGACAAGAAAAGTCTAAAGCCTGGAACACAGCAAGCTGATGGTCGGCCGACTTAGTTTTCTTCCGAAGTGTGTTCCGCACCATCGGCTGAAGTTGGTCCTCATCTGCTTTTTTTTCAGCCGATTTGATATGTTGAATTGTGTCGGAGCTCATTGGTCAGTCGGGCCATCTGATCATTCTGATTGGCTGTTCAGCTACTGCCACCTGCATGGAAAGGCATTTCTTCTTACGCAGGCGCAGAACGGAAGTGCTACTTGGCTGTCGAGTGTCGGTTTGGTGCGTCAGGGCAACTTTGGACCCAGACACTGCCGACGTGAGCCAACCCCAAAGTCTGCTTTCGTCGCCACTAGTTGGTGTGTTCCGGGCTTAAGAGAAATTTGCTTAGTTGTACCCTTTTAGCGGTCAAACTATCTGCCGACAGAGAATGGCCTGTGTCTGTAGTGAAGAATGAGTATCAGCATGTTTGTCTGTTCTGAATGTCAAGATGCAAAACATGTTCATTTCTTTTTCTTTTTTTACTTACAAAATATTCTATGAAATACAATACCATTTACTGCATCTCCTTTGTCAAAAAACAAACAGTATGACAAATTTTAGTTTTCTGAATTTCTATGAAAACACTGAAATATAAAACAGCGGGCAGAAGGGGAAATCTTCAGGTGACGAAATACATTGAGAGTGAGAGCTGAAGCTCTTCAGAAGTGAGCAGTTACTCTGTCAATCTCCAGAAGATCATCCAAGATCTGAAACAAATACAGAGCAGACAAGCTCAAGAACAGGAAGGATAGAAGCACATGATAAGATTATTGCTGTCACAGATGTTCAGTGCTACTCTTAAGGTAAATTAGTGTAGAATCTGTGTAAAGTATAATTAAATAATTGTTCTGGTTTATATTTATTTATTTACTTATCAAGGACAATGCACAGAAAAACAATCTCAAGTAGAGAGAAGATGCTCTGCACCAGATTTAGCTATTAGCTAATTTGCATCTGTAGTCCTTGGGCAGGTCACTAGATAAACAATTTCTCTAACAAAAATAACATACACAAATTTCATAAAAACAATACCCTCTAAAATTATCATGAGCACTTCAGTTCACCAATAATGACAATTTCATCAATAAGACTAAAAATACAAATTTGATCCGAGCGTAACTGAAAAAAACTCTTAATGGAGGGGCAGCAGTGTTATGCAAGATTTTAAACAGCAGACGCATTTCAGAATAATAGATCATATGATCAAAATTTAGCAATTTGTATCCATTTAATATATTACAATGATGGTAATTCAATGATCTTTTGTCAAATGATTTTAAAGAATGTTTAAAAAGTCTTTCCGGTTTCTTTCGTAATGTTTTAGCAGCCTGTGACCAGCGGGTAAGACAATATTGTAAATGTGAAAAAAATCATGGCATGGAGAAATACCTTTGAAGCCTCTATGTTTAGAGAGTTTCGAATATGTCTAAAATTGGCAATACTACATTTTAATACTTTACTTAGATGTTTAGCTTGTTTTGTTGAAGGTCAAGGTTGAGTCTAAATACATTCCCAAATACTTGACTTCCTTGACATTCTTAATAATTTGCCCTGATATGCTAAGCTGAGGGCCAAAAATTTGTTTCTTACTGAAATACATTGTCACTGTTTTTTAGTATTTAGCGGCATGAGTTTTGTATCCATTGAGCAATTTTATCAAGTGCTAATGAGAGCTTATCAGCCACTTCAGTCACATTTCTCCAATAGGTATATATGACGTGTTCTCTAATTGAACTGGCATTCAGCAAGTGCTGATATGAATAATTTGTTTCATTTATATAGTGCTTTTCTGGGTACTGAAAGCGCTTTACATAGGGATATTTGGATATAATATGGATATTTAATGCTGCCTTCATATGCTACCGAAATTATTGCAAGATTCTTAGTAGGAAACTGGATTTGGAAACTCTCGAGATAATTTTGATACTTAATTTTGTTACTATGGTTAACTAAAACCAGAAAAAAAAAGGAAAACTATTTTTAGATTAAAACTATTAACATATTTTTAAAAAATTCACAACCATAACTAAAATAAAATAAACAAAAAAATGACTGGCTGTATATTTATAAAATCAGAACACTCTAAATTTCAGTCTAAGTTTAAAATGAAAAGCATTTATTTGACTGAATTTCTAGAATTGACAGCAAGCTATCTAGAATTAGCGCTATATTTACAGTTGGGTACGGAAAGCATTCAGACTCCCTTAAATATTTCACTCTGTTATATTGCAGCCATTTGCTAAAATCATTTTAAGTTCATTTTTTTCTTAATGTACACACAGCACCCCATATTGACAGAAAAACACAGAATTGTTGACATTTTTGCAGATTTATTAAAAAAAAGAAAAACTGAAATATCACATGGTCCTAAGTATTCAGACCCTTTGCTGTGACACTCATATATTTAACTCAGATGCTGTCCATTTCTTCTGATCATCCTTGAGATGGTTCTACACCTTCATTTGAGTCCAGCTGTGTTTGATTATACTGACTGGACTTGATTAGGAAAGCCACACACCTGTCTATATAATACCTTACAGCTCACAGTGCATGTCAGAGCAAATGAGAATCATGAGGTCAAAGGAACTGCCTGAAGAGCTCAGAGACAGAATTGTGGCAAGGCACAGATCTGGCCAAGGTTACACAAAAAATTCTGCTGCACTTAAGGATCCTAAGAGCACAGTGGCCTCCATAATCCTTAAATGGAAGACGTTTGGGACAACCAGAACCCTTCCTAGAGCTAACTGTCCAGCCAAACTGAGCTATCAGGGGAGAAGAGCCTTGGGGAGAGGGGTAAAGAAGAACCCAAAGATCACTGTGGCTGAGCTCCAGAGATGCAGTCGGGAGATGGGAGAAAGTTGTAGAAAGTCAACCATCACTGCAGCCCTCCACCAGTCAGGGTTTTATGGCAGAGTGGCCCGACGGAAGCCTCTCCTCAGTGCAAGACACATGAAAGCCTGCATGGAGTTTGCCAAGATGGTGAGAAATAAGATTCTCTGGTCTGATGAGACCAAGATAGAACTTTTTGGCCTTAATTCTAAGCGGTATGTGTGGAGAAAACCAGGCACTGCTCATCACCTGTCCAATACAGTCCCAACAGTGAAGCATGGTGGTGGCAGCATCATGCTGTGGGGGTGTTTTTCAGCTGCAGGGACAGGACGGCTGGTTGCAATCAAGGGAAAGATGAATGCGGCCAAGTACAGGGATATCCTTGACGAAAACCTTCTCCAGCACACAGCTAAAATAACGAAGGAGTGGCTTCACAACAGCTCCGTGACTGTTCTTGAATGGCCCAGCCAGAGCCCTAACTTAAACCCAATTGAGCATCTCTGGACTGGAGAGACCTAAAAATGGCTGTCCACCAACGTTTACCATCCAACCTGACAGAACTGGAGAGGATCTGCAAGGAGGAATAGCAGAGGATTCCCAAATCCAGGTGTGAAAAACTTGTTGCATCTTTCCCAAAAAGACTCATGGCTGTATTAGATCAAAAGGGTGCTTCTACTAAATACTGAGCAAAGGGTCTGAATACTTAGGACCATGTGATATTTCAGTTTTTCTTTTTTAATAAATCTGCAAAAATGTCAACAATTGTGTTTTTCTGTCAATATGGGGTGCTGTGTGTACATTAATGAGGAAAAAAAATAAACTTAAATGATTTTAGCAAATGGCTGCAATATAACAAAGAGTTAAAATTTTAAGGGGGTCTGAATACTTTCCGTACCCACTGTATATTCAACTCTATTGAATATTGACTACACATTTTATATAAATTTTGACTTTAAATTTCCCCAAGAAATAGGCAAGAATGAACCTGCTGCCCTCCATAATTCCTATTCTTTCCAACAACAAAACACTTGAATGCGACAAACTCATAATTACGATCAGAAGTGGGAAGTAGGACAGTTCTGATAGCAAATGAAGACAGAATTAGTGTTTGTAACAGCATGGGACTGTTGTTTGTTTTTTGGCCAGGTTCAGCTGAGTGCTTTGGCTTCTTTTGGAACTATTTTCATTGCCAGAGGGGAAAAAAGCTGATTTTTTTTTTCTGAAGCAAGGGTTAATTTATATCAAGTTCTTGTAAATATATTCAATATATTTCCATAACTTATGTATAATTGTAATTTCCTCTGTCCAGCCCTGAGATAAAGTTTGACAATAAGTAACCGAGTTCAGCACTCACAATGTCTGCCGTTGTGCCAATCTTCTTGGCCAGTTCACTTCGCTCCATGGTGCTGAGGTACAGGTACTTATTCAGCAGCTCTCCATCCAGAATGTTCTTCACAGCGTTCTGCAACATCCGCCGATCATAGTGCAGCATCCTGAATTTTTAAAAATAGTTTTAATTTAAAAATAGACAGGAAATGCTGAGAGGGTGCAAAGAAGTGCACTATAATATGCAACAGAAATGTCAAATCTGGCCTGGAAATGTCTCTCACTAATTTTTTTGATATCCTCTGCTCTAAAATATTTTTTTGCCTTATGTAGAGTAAAATTTGCTCACACATCTGTCCATTGAGGGTCTCATTTGTACAATATTAAATATTTATTAATTAATATTAATTGTTTAAATCTGTTCCAAAGAAAAAGATGATTCCAGAATTGCAAACAAATTCCCTGAGATGCAACTGGAAATCTACACCTATCTCTAAAAACAATTCTTAAAAAGGTCATGGAAATTCATTGGTCATGAAAAAGTGGGGTAAAGCAATGACATGCTGGAATGTTTTAGGCAGGGCCTAAAACTTTTTGCCACACCTGCCAAGTGACTTAAAGAAAATGTATCGGCCGTAAATATTTTTTACCAGCCGTGAAACAGGTTAATCCTTATTAAAGTTACGAAAGTTATTCAGTCTAGAGCAGTGAGTGATTTTTCTTTGTCTTTTGTTGTTTTGATTGACATTAAAAACAGCAGGAATATTAGGTTTCTGTCACTTTAGGAGCTAATGCGCGGATCAAATTTACTGATACGCATGCGTTTTCTTTCGTTCTGTTTATGTTTACTTAAAGGTGATAAAGAGGATCTTTTCGTAGACTGAGAAACCAAAGATTGTTACTGAGTTTTTGAAATGAGCGCATGCGGAAGAACAACCCCCCTCCTTTTGAGGGAATGCCTCCCAATACTCGTGCACAAGTACTGGAACACGAATGTTTACCACCGGTATTCACTGTATCGTGTTAGTGGATTCATTATGTCGCACTCACCGCAGATAACTCATAATCTGCAGTTGTTACTCCTGTCTCCGGACAAAAACATTGCATGCGGCGCCTGTGGAGTGTGGAAAGTTACTGGAGCGTGCAGCCGCCTTCGTCTCTCACAAGGAACGTCACGGCAGTGACTGACAAGCCAGAGGGCCAATCCGCGCTCCTCTCTCACAAGGAACGTAATGGCGGTGATTGACAAGCCAGAGGGCCAATCGTTTACATGATGATGTAAACGAAGGGCCTTAAAAACATGATGTTTTTAAGGCCCTACCTCGTGCACAGATTATGTATATTAATATTATTCCTTTCAGTGCACCTAATAAATAGTCATTTATCAGTTAGTAAAGACAGTTTCAAGTAATATTGCAAAAATGTATAAAACAAAACATCCTCTTTAGCACCTTTAAGACGGAACTGACTATGTATACGAGTATATTTGCCAAGATGGACCTTTTTTGCCTGGCAAGTCCAGAATGATATATCTTTTACAAGATATATTAGTCTGGTCAGTCTGCTCTCCGTCGCGATTCGAGTCAACTCCAAACTGTAACGTGCAATCAGATTAGTTTATTTCAGTGACACAAACAGCATCACTCTAGTGCGGCAAAAGTCCCTTCAATATCAACAAAGATTGCACACGCGAGACCCGAGAGTTTGTTCTATTCAGCCGCGAATTCAGTTTTAAATGACCAAAAACACATTAATGATTTACTTTTCGCTGTTGACTCTCTTGTCGCTTTGCTAACGTCATATCTGCCCTTCTCTGATTGGTTTACTCCGCTTCCTGTTTGCTCTGCCCTAGAAATCGAATTGATTCAATGGCGACCAGACTTATCCGCTGGTACAGCGGTGAGGCTGGATTTTCCAGGCAAGAACATTTTGACAATTTTGTTAGATTATATCTGTTCAAGCGCAAGATGATGTGAAAGAGATCTCAATTCAGTATCGCGCACTGAGACGCAGATTTCTGGCTAATGAATTGAGTTCCCTTTCGCATCTTGTGCTTGAATATTTAAATGGCAAGGGTTAAACTTTCATGAAGATGCAGCACTGGCCTATAAACTGTCCCAAGCGTCGTTCACATTCTCAATATTGCATTGTTGGAATTCATAAAAATGTTACAGACCAACATAAAATTGTTACTCTGCAACATTTTTACTCGCATTTTACGCTTGGCGAGAGTTAATTTTAGGCCTAGGTTATAGGGTTTCTCTGATTTACGTCTCTCTGGATGTCTGCAGAACTAAGTTAGTACCTGAAGGCCTTTGGGTTGAGTCCAGCATGATGTGGCAGCATGGTGGTGAGGGCATTCTGCAACATCAACAGTCTGCGGTACGTCTTTTCCTGCATGGGCAGAAGCAGGCCAACGCCACCGTCCAACGTAGCTGCACAGACACAGAGAATCACAGTTAGGTTTCTCATGAACTGGTTTAACTAGTTGTAAAGTAACTATGGTTCAATGATCATGTTTCATGAATGTTGGTAGCTAGGGTGCGAAGGTGTTCAAAAGCCTCCAGAGAAGCTTGTAATAGGACCCACCGAACCAGGTGATGTGTTTGTTGTCCCAGGTGAGTGCCTTCTTGCTGGCCGTGTCCAGAGTGCCGCGGCACGGCATCCTCCAGAAGGCGTTCACGTGAGCGCCAACGTTAAAGTCTGCTCGCCGTAGCAAACGCATGCCCCCAAAACTCTCTTTGGCTAAAGATGGTAGAATGAAGGTCATACATATGATATCAGACACTGGGAAAGAGCAAAGTCTGAAGGTATTGCAGAAAGGATCAAATAATTAACTCACCTTCTGGCAGATACATGTAGACCAACAGGTTTTTGTCTCTGTCTGAAACTAAGCGAGGGTTTAAGAGGTCAAATGAGTGACGCCTACAAGTGTCAAACAATTTTTTTTAGCATAAAACTAATAAGACAGAAAAAGATTCTAGAAGAAGGTAAGTTACTTACCTAGAAAGCCAAGCTGGTTATTGTCCACCATAAATTCAATGCTATAAACCTCCAGGGGCTTTGCATCCTACGACGAAACAAAAACATGAAACAATGAGACCTGCCAACCTGTACACATTACACCTCATTTTCAAATGTATGAAAAATAACAGCATGAACATTCTGTTAAACTTACTTTGTATTTCACAAAAGAAACATATTTGTTTGGAATAAGTAAATCATGGCAGAATGTTCATTTTTGGGTGAACTACATCTTTAAATCCAACTACATCAAAAAAGGAATTGACTGATATTTGACTGCAAACTCATGGTACCCTGCTGACGAGCGAGAGTGTCTTGCTCTCTTCCTGGTAGCGCAGCAGAGAGATGCTCTTCATGACATCAGCAGCGAGGATGAAGTTCTTGATGCTGTACATCTGATGGATATAGAGCTGTGTGTCGATGAAGGCCATGCCAGTCAGATCATTATCCCTCAGGCTCCATAAGAAGATCTGCACAGAGACAACTCCATCATACAGAAGGAACAGAAATAGCATTCTATTTAATGTGACGCAGCACATCTGAAAGTGTGGTACCTTCTGTCCGATGGCAGACACCAGGTATCCACTGCAGTGACAGAGAGCCGTAACAGGCCCCTTCTGCTCCTTCTCATACAGCACTTTAAACTTATTCTTGGTGAGGGGCTGACCGGGCTCTGGCACTACCTCAATCACATCCACAATCAGGATCTGTCAGACAGAATGAACCCAGATCAGAAGTTGGATGAAAAGGATTTACAGAAGCAGGTTAAGACTTAAAAGAGACCAAAAGGTTGGGCTGCATGATTTGAAGAAAAAATTGAATTGCATTTTTTCTGATTGCAATTTTCTGTGGGGGACTCCAGGTTTGCTGTGATTGTTTGTGCTTGCTGTGCTTGCTTGCTGTGTTTGTTTGCTGTGCTTGTTTGTGCTTGCTGTGCTTGTTTGTGTTTGCTGTGCTTGTTTTGCACATTATTTTGTTTTGTTTTTGCGCACAAAAAGTATTCTTGTCGCTTCATAACACTAAGGTTAAACCATTGTAGTCACGTTGACTATTTTAACAATGTCTTTATTACTTTTCTAGACCTTGAATGTGGTAATTTCACTGCTTTCTATGGGGGATTAAAAAAACACATGAACGAAGGCCTTACAGGTTTGGAACGTCATGATGGTGAGTAATTAAGAATTTTCATTTTTGGGTGAACTAACCCTTTAACTGTCGTTAGATCTTGTGAATCTAACATGATCAGCAATATTACTTTCTTTATCTTTCAGTTGTGGAGTAAAGTCGTGTGCATCAAATGTGCCTGTAAACAAGATATTTCTTCAATGGAATTTTGTCAATCTATTCCATTAATGTACTACTACTAACTGCACCTGTCAGGAGTGTTTACGGATGTGTGTAAGTGAAGACTCACTCTGCCCCTACAGGTGACCTCCTCTCCCTGCATGAGGCACGTGCCCACTGCCACGTATCCCTTCAGTCCTGATACAGTCTCCTGACTCTTCAGAGCCACTGTCTTCATGCACGTCACATGCTCCCACTCCTCCAGGTCAATGCTGATGAAGACAGTGCAATAATGTTATACAAACAGTTCTATTTATTTTTTGTGATCGTCATCATTTACTCATGCCATTCCAACCTCATAAGACTTTAGTTTAACTTTGAAACAAAAATGAAGATATTTTATCATTTTAAAATTTCTGTCCTTCTAATGAAAGTCCATGCAACCAAAACTTTACGCTTAATAAACAAACATTAAATAAAGTAAACTGAAGCTCAGTTGTACTTGCTTGATGTATGAAAACCAATGAGGTTTGAGCTTCCGTTAACCATATTTGATTTGAACTTTTTATATGCATTGCATTGTAATGTTTAAATGTGAATAAAAGCCTAAATCAAATCTGTTTATGATATAAAGCGATCATGTCTCCTCAGAAGACTTTTATGAAATGAAGGGACATTAATCTCTCAGGTTTCAAAAACAATCTCTCCATTTAGGTTTCAAAGATGATCTAACCTCTCATGTCATTTCAAACTCATAAGAGTTGAGTAAATGCTGACAGAATTTTTATTTTTTGGGTGAACTAATCCTTTAAGTGAAACACGAAGGTGGTTCTCACCGTGTGTTTGGGATGGCCTCCCAGCTGACCGGAGAGATGAGCTGAATGGAGAATTTGTCCTGCTGAGGGTGTATGTACCGCTCATCTGAGAGAACAATCAAACTATTAAGACCACATTAAAGCAGACACATTCACTGTATCCACGTACACATCCGAACAAACAGTGTCACACCTCTTTCAATGGTCTCAAACTCTTTCTCTTCTCCAGTCATTCTGGGAATACGAGTGCACTGCTCTTTAACACTGCTGCAAACAGCATACACCTGAAACACACACGATTAATCACATATGAACACATGAATGCAAACACATAACACTAATTCAATGATGAAAACTATTTTTATTTATGCAAAGAACTTAGTCAATCATAACAAATCTCATTTGCATATGAAATCTTAAAGGTACAGAGGCAAAAACAACCAGCTTAATTCTAAAGATGCAGTCACAATAGCAAAATTTTGCAGCAAAAAAGCCCACTGTTCTTTGCCATTAGAGTAGCGATGCATAATAATATGCATTCATAGTTCACACAGAAATTACTTTCAAATGAAGCAGCTTTCTGTTAGTCAACCCAGCCAATTTTGTGTGACCAACTTGAACATGAGCAAAATATGCAAAAAATTTTAAACCTAACACGAAATTTCAGATCGCATTGTATTTTTGCCAATACAATGGAAGTCAATGTTCACCAAAAGTGTTTGGTTACCAACATTCTTTAAAACATCTTCTTCTATGTTCCACCAAAGAAAAACATGAGAGTTAGTAAATGATGACAGAATATAGATTTTTGCGTTAACTGTCCCTTTAAATGTCATAGAATAGTTTAAAGTTAAAAGTTTAAAAATGGTCAAGAAGAGCTAAATTATGACTACATTCAGTGAACTCCTCATCTACAGCCCACAGCATTTGCATTACCTTGGATTCCACGTGGTACGACACATAGTGGACGGTACACCTGAGTGGAATCTTGCGGACAGGCCAGGGAGCATCGTATGAGAGGTAAGTGGGTAACACACTAATCCTCAGTTCGCCCTAGAGGAGCAAATGCACTTCAGTTACACATTTAACCCGTCAAGATCATCTTCCCAAGATATCCAGATACATTGGAGGGTGAATAACACTTTTTACATTTTGAGAAGTCATTTAACATCCCATACCAAATGCTATTGTGCATTTTAGAGCTTGTTTGTACCTGTTTGTTGAAGTAGAGGAATCCTTTGGGGCAGTTGATATTATGAAAGGGAGAGAAGGACTCAATAGCTCCATCTATTGTCATGGGGTGGAGCCGCATCGCCCCACGAGATGTCACCAACATCCAGTGAGGAGACGGCCCACAGATAAACACCTGAAAAACAGTGCCGACATATATTTAATGCTTGTCTTACAAATTTAAGCTTGGCTTGAGGGGGACAAAATTGCGTAAACTGTTCAAATCGGTGTCAATGACTTATATGTCAGCTCTGATAACTTGCCAGCAGTTTTGTTATTGTTAACAAATCTATTGAAAATAATTTTTGGTAATTGAATCAATTTTAAACCAAGTCACAGACAGACGTACCCCTGCGTATCCTGAGATGTCCTGGAAGTATCTGAATCTGGCCACACGACCCTTGACCCCCAGAGTCTCCTCTCCCTGTCCCTCAGGCTTCTTGTCTTTTCTAATTTTGGACTTCTTCTCTCTAAAGTTAATATTATGAGGCATCTGACAGGAATAAAACAACACCATCAGTCATCATAGTTTACACATCATTAGAGTAAATGTCCTGAGGAGAGTATTTACTGTTGGCTTGTACCTTCTTAAAGCGCACTTTCAGGTTGCACTGAGCTTGCTGCTGGTCGTATGGAAAGGCCTCGTAAATGAGAAGCTCTTGATCGACATGTGCCTGTTAAAATTTAATTGATAAATTCAGTAAAATTAAACTTCAACTCCTCCAGAAGAGAAGATTCATGTGATAAACTCACCAGCAGGTAAGGACGGCTGTGGTTGTAGCCTAAAGACACAAGAGCAACTTCTTTGACCAATGGGATTTCTCCCTGTCTTGTCACTTCCTCCTTTTTAAGCTCCCCTTGAGTAGCCGATTGGCTAGCAGAGCTGTCAACCAAAACACGCTGACCAACAGGGAAATTTTTCACCAGGAAAACCAAGCGCCAGTCGGGAAGCTGGTAGATCTGATTAAGAAATGACAAAAGAATTTTAACAACTGATAATAAGAACAAAAAAACAGATTTTATGTTTTGTGCTATATGGAAGCTTATACCATGAAATAGCCCCTAATGACTAGATAGACTTTTCATTTTTGGTTAAGTTATATGGATTTTTAGAGTCATAAAAAAGGACATTTGAATATTTAATTAGGGCCCAAGCGAAAATTCGCGCAGGGCCCTCTTGTTTTTCTAAGGATTATTAGGGCCCAAGCGAAAATTCGCGCAGGGCCCTCTTGTTCCTCTGAGGATTATTATTATTTTATTTTTATTTATTTTTTTTTTTATTTTTTTTTTTTCGTCTTCCGGGGCTTTTTGGGGGCCTTAACATGCTCAAAAACTCACACACATTGGAATCCGCGGCCATTAGGACGCCGGAGAGGCTGGTACCCGGGCGTGGCAGGGGGGCTCGACAGCGCCCCCTTGAAAAAAGTCTGAAAATTTGGTCCATATATTAAACATGCTTGCACGTATTAGTATGAAACTCAGTACACATATAGACCTCATCGGGCCGAACAACTTTCGTGCTCTAAGTTAAACACCACGCCAACAGGAAGTCAGCTATTAAGGGTTGTTTGAAAAATGCATGCTCTGGAATTTGATATACTCCTCCTAGACGATTAATCCGATCGCCACCAAACTCGGTCAGCATGAAGTCAAGACACTGATGATTAAAAATTGCCAGGGGATTTTTGATATCTCGAACGGTTTGGCCGTGGCGAGGCAACGAATTTATGGCGAGAAAAAGGAAACAGGAAATGTGTTATAACATCTTAATACATATATTGATATATTGAAACTTCACGAGTGTGTTCGTTATAGGAGTCTGATCACATGGATGTGACTATTGTGAGTCAAAGTTATAGCGCCACCAACTGGCAGCAGGAAGTGTATCACTTTTTGAAATGTTTTGAGATCACCCTCTTATTTTTACCTGATTTGCTTCAAACTTCATCAGTGTAATGTCAATATTTGATATTTGAAATATTGTTGCCATGGCAACAGGTCAAACTGTAATAATATTCTTGATTGTTTTTGAGGCTCTTAACATGCTTCAAATTGCATGAAACTCGACACACACATCAATATTGTCAACCAGTAGACATGGACAAAGCCATAGAAATGGGCGTGGTGGAGGGGCTCAGTAGCGCCACCTTTTGACAAAAGTGGGGGGGTTAGTTTTTCCTACAGTCACCAAACTCGGTACACATATTATTCTCATCAAGCCGGACAATTTTCTAATTTACATTCATTAGCTAATTTACATTCATAAAATAAGAGGGTGATCTCAAAACATTTCAAAAAGTGATACACTTCCTGCTGCCAACAGGAAGTCAGCTATTTTGGTTTGAATGTTAATTTTTTGAAAAAACAGGCTATGAATTTTATACTACTACTCCTACAGGGTTTATCCAATTTACACCAAGCTTTTTTTAACTTGTTGCTAACACATTGAAGTTGTTTAATTGCAAACGGATTTTGGATATCTCAAACGGTTTGGCTGTGGCGAGGCAACAAATTTATGGCAAGAAAAGGGAAACAAAGTGTTATAACTTATGCATACATTAATTGATTTTGATGAAACTTTGGCTTAGTCTTCGTTGTACAAGGCTGATCACATGGATTTGACTATTGTGATTCAAAGTCATAGCGCCACCAACTGGAAGCAGAAAATGTGTCACTTTCAGCATACATTGAGATCACCCTCTTATTTTTACCTGATTTGCTTCAAAATTCATCAGAATAATGTTAAAACTTGGCACATGTAATCCTTTGAAAATGGGCAGGGAGGAGGGGCTCTATAACGGCACCTTGTAGTGCAGTAAATGTGGAGTGAATTTGACATAGTCCTTTGATGTTTAACCGTTTTAAGTGCCTATTGCCCGCTGTGCACAGTTGCCCTGAAGCCACCGGGGTGACGGTGCCACCGGGCTTGGGCCCGCCATCGCTGCTCGCAGCTATATTATTCAATTTGAAATAATAAAAACAGTAAAAAAAAAAAAATAATAATACATAAAAAAATACTTGTATTTCAATATTCAATATTACAAAACATTATTTTCACCATGAATACAACCTAAATCAATACAGCTCTTTTGAGGAAATCTCTGTAAATCAGTGTGTATGTTCGTTACCTCCATAACTCCATTCTCTCTGACCAGCAGGCACCAGTGTGACGGATCCTGTCTGCTCTGGCCGCCCTCTCTTCCTGTCTGAGTTGAGTTCACTCCTGCAGAACCACGGCTGGACTCTTCTTTATTAGGGCTCGTCAAAGGGTTCGACTCCCCATAAAGCATCTCCTCCTCATCATCCACCGCATTACTGACAGAGAACATGAGGGAAAGAAAGTAAAATAAGAGTAATTTTAGACAAAAGTCACAAGACTGGAAATAGGAGCATTTTTTTTTTCTAAATGAGTGAGTGGACACCTGATGTCCTGGATAATGGTCTCTGTCTCTGATTGGGTTCTGATGACAGTTTCCTCTTTGGCCAGGAAGTTGACCTTGTTCTCAGTGGTGAACATGCCACTGACGTCACGATATGCACATAACGTAATAACACGTGATTGCTGGAAAAAATTTGAGAAGACTTTAAAAAGTATTCAACAATGAAAAATGACTATTTCAGTAAAGAGAAACGTTCAAAAGTCTGGGGACAGTAGTTTTAAAGAAATGAATACTTTCATTCAGCAAATATGCATTAAACTGATCAAAAGTGATGGTAAAGACAATTATAATGTAATTTAAAAAAATCTATTATTTCAAACAAATGCAGTTCATTTGAACTTCCTATTCATTATAATTCTGCAAAAAAAAAAAAATTATCATCAAAGTTTCCACATAAATAAAACTGTTTTCAACACTGATAATAAAAAAATGTTTCTTAAGCAGCAAATCAGCATATTAGAATGATTTCCAAAGGATCATGTGATACTGAAGACCACTGAAGTAATGGCAGCTGAAAATTCAGCCTTGTCATCAAATTTTAAATATTTAAATAGAAAACAGTTATTTAAAACTGTAATAATATTTCACAATATTATTTAACTGTATTTTTGATCAAATAAATGCATCACTTTGGTGAGTACAAGAGACATATTTCAAAAACATTTTAAAAGTCTTAGTCTTGCCCAAACATTCGAACGGTAGTTTATAAGATGTCTGCATGGTCTGACCGTGTGGATTTGTGGTTTCTGCAGTGCCAGGCGGTGACTCTTCCCCATGTACGAGTCACTCTTCAACACAAACATGGTGACCACTCCCTCTGCTGTCATGATGACCACGTAAGGATCAGCCACAGCGCAGTGCACTATGGGAGAGCCCAGGTCCACAGGTATAAAGTGGAGCTGTGTCACTAAGTGCAAAGAGAAAAAGAGACCAGATGAAACACAGGCCATTCCTTATTTTGGTCATAGTTAGAAAAACACTGATGTGTTCCCTTACCTCCCTCTAGCAGTCTGATGCCCATAGGAGACACCTGGATGATATATTTATTGTCTCCGATGTTGCCCGCATACACAGTGGGACCCTGTGTGGCGAAACCACTAGTGTCCAGCTCCATAATCTCCTGACCAGTCTGCAGGATCTGAACACACAGAGAGCAAGAACAATGAAACACTGTAAAGCGAGGTTACATTGGCAAAATTATGGCGAGATTTTACAGGCAAGTGAATGCAAGCATTATGATTGTCTGAAGAGTATCAAATGAGCTTGAAGCACATATGAGATTAGTGATGGGAATATCTGTCTGCATGGAATGAATGACATACTAGCATACTGCTTACTACATATTATATAGTTTATTGAAAATAACTCTTGGCAGTCCAATAAAAAAATAGTCAATGAGAGGTTAAAAATTGTGGCTGATTACTTTCAGTACCTTATTAAGGGAAGGTCAAGTGCATTGTATTGTGGGTTACAATACTGCAGTGTGCTCTATTCTGTGCCCAATACAGTAAATTTGCATACTGTGCACTGCACTGTATATACTGCATACAGTATTATGCAGTATTATGGTTGTATGTTAGAATATAATCTGTGAATACCATGGTGGAGTCTTCTCTACTAAGGATGAGGAAGCCATGTTTGTTCTTGTCATCCTCCACTGTGGGCTCATGCTTCTCCTCCTCAGGACCCTCACTGTCGCCTTCTGCCGGAGACTATAGACATAGGGAGTTTCAAAGTAAAGCAGTTGCAATAAAACATCTAAACAAGACTATTGTGTGTGATTTATCAAATAGAAGAAAAGTGACAGGGGCTGTAACAAATCACCTTTTCAGGTTTCTCCTCACAGTATATGACTGTCCACATGTCATGGCATCCAGGAAGTTCAAACGTTGTGACCACCTGTGGTCTGATGCTTTTCTATAGACCAGCAAAATATATTACAAATTTAATATAATAAAGTAATAATGGATGGCCTATATGCACTTTTCAATTGCCAGAGGCCAATATATCGTCAACATATACAGTATGTGAGGCCTATAATGCCAAAACTGCAAAAAGTACTTTTCTTATTCAGTATTTTTCTTGTTTTGCAGTATAAATAAATAAACACTCTTAAATCAAGAGATATTTATTTGAAATGCAAAATGACGTTAGATAAGAATACATTAGATCCATTTCAAGACTTCTTGTCCTACATCTTACGTTACATTTTCCAAACTGTCTGTTGATTTAAGAATGTTTCGATTTTGACAAAAATCCTATTTAAGAAAATTTCTTTTTGCAGTGAAAGTATTTAGGCTAATAAAATGTAATTACAGCAAATTAGATGTACACATATACAATACAATTAAAGAAACATTTACCTGAAATTCACTAAAAATACTTAAAAACATAAATCATTATCCATTGACGTAGATATGAGAACTGGCACAATGGAAAGTTAACGCTTCTGTTAATTAGTCAAGCATCAAACATGATTATTGGGCAATGTTGACCATTTCAAAATTCCAAAATTATTAGCCGATTTATGTCTGGCACTAATAGTAAAACTAAGCATTTCGTTTAAATGTTACAAACACAAATATTTCACCACAATAAACATAAGCCTTATCCAATCATCAACATGATAAAAACAATAAGATTCATCATAATAAGCCAGGGGTGTCAATCCCAATCAACTTATATAAAAAAAATGATAGGGCAATATCTAACATATGTAAAACATCACATCAAACTGAAGTAATAAATCCCAAAAAACATACATTTGTAACTTCTCAAATCTGCTTCATCAGTCATGCTGAAAACTTGCATGACAAAAATGCAGTTGTACTTCATTCACACCAGAATCATTTGCTGTTGTGATCTAATTTCTGTGTGAATGAAAACTGTGTGAACTCTTTACTTGATCTGTGCCTGTACAGTAAGCAGATTCAGGCCATGTTCACACCTGATACTAACATCTGTCTTGTGAGAACAAAACTGGTCAGTTGAGACAGATCACCATTCTTCAGTTTTTATATGCATCTCCTGAGACTTGCCATCCGATTTTGAAGGATGGGTCTCTACCCTAGCAGACAAAAGTTTGGGCACAACTTTTCATTCTTTATTACCGTTTTCCACATTTAAAGAATAACAGTAAAGTCGTTAAAACTATTAAACATAAATCAGAAATTATGCAGTGACCAAAACTACTGTCTATTTTTTTCTTCGTCAAAGTCATTTTTTAAGTAATTTGAGATCAAACCACCTGAGATTCATGTTAATACCAGGTGTAAATGGGGCCTCATAATGAACAAATTTGCGCTTAGACAAATAACACTAGTTTCATGCATCCTGTGTGAAATGCATGAGCGGTGCATCAGCAGTGTGCCTCTGCTGTATCTCGGGTGTTTTAAAGGCCTCTCCAACCATCTCTGAGGCAGCCCTGGTAAAGCCCAGACGTCACTGTAGCACCGGCACCAACCTGCGGCAGATGAGCCTCACCGCCGCAGGACAGAGTGCTGTGCATTTCTGCTTCAAACAGATCCAGCTGCAGTGCATGCGCATGCAATTGAATGCAATTGCTGTCCACAATTACAAGAACAGAAGGTACACAGGTGGCAGTGTCGGCAGTGATAGTCATACCTGAAGTACAGAAAGAGCTCCATTCTTGCCATATCCTGAGCACACCACCACCTCCAGATCCGGCTCTGGATTATTTTGAAACTGATGGAAGAATTGATATTGCATCACAATTAATAATAAAAAACACAATATTTTTTCCCAACCTAACTGTTAAATGGAACTAATAATGTTTGAGATTAAATATGTCTCACTTTTTATGCTGTGTCTCAAAGTTCAGTATTAAATACCTCGCTGATCTCAACTGCAAGAGTGCCAAAATCAAGAAACGATTTGCATTTTAGCACTTCCGGTTCCATCATCCTGAAGTCAATGTTTTTTTTGAATGGGTTTTTAGTTAAATGCCTAATTTGAACAAACACAGTTCAGTATTTTACGGGTGTGACAGCCGCATTCTACAACCAAATTAACTCTCGAAAAATGCAGGTAGTGACAACAGCATTTACAATCAATCAATACAGTGTGTAATGCCGTATTTAAAGGTGCAACAGGTAATTCTCTACAGAAACATTTTTTGTTATACCGATGAAAGTCTCCTTAAATCCTGATAGCTATCTCTATGTTAAACGGTCTAAATGTATTTTTATAAATATATATCGTCTGTGGAAGGTGTAGGACCATAAAATGTTCATCCAATCATTATATTCGGTCCGAATGAAATAATATAATGTCCTACCTGCATTTCAATGTATGTTTTTACATACCTTCACGCACCGTTTGCACAGACATCATACGTCATCAGTCAGTTTCAAACTATGCAGTTTTTGTAGACAGACATCAGTCACGGAGCACCGCAAACAAACAACTGCCACTTTTTACAGTTCTTACTGCATCAAAACAATGAGCTTGCTCATGCCATAACTGCCGTAATTAGGAGATGGCAACCCGTGACATAACCGGAGCCGTTCACGTACTCAGACTTGGAATTATGGGTTTCCATGTCAACAGTATCAACGCCGAAACGAATCTGCAGCAGTCGGGTACAAGCTCTCTTAGTTGTTTATGTTCATTATTATTGTAATGTTATGTGCTTTGAGAAATTAAGTAGTTTAACATTGTCTTGTGACACTTTGCCGAGAGCAGCTGTGTGTGTGCCTTCATGTGTTTTAGAGGAGGCATGGCTTTGGAGAGCACTCTGAAGGGAGAGTGGGATGCTATGATTTGAAAGCTGGCTTGCTATTGCTAGCCTCTCTGAAAATGACCTATTGCACCTTTAAATGTCCACAGGGAAAGTGGTACAAGCTTTGACTCATTTATGTTGCCAGATCTTGCTAGAGAAAAAAAAGCTAACAAGAACAAGCCCATAATAACCAGAGATAAACCCAAATGTATTACATTGAAAACAAGATCAAAATATCACAATCTGCACCTGCTCATTTTAATATCCCAATAAACTTGATCGCTTTATGAACCAAACCCAAACAACAAGCCCCAAATCGCTTATAATAAGTGGACATGGCAACACTTTTAGAATGCAGTGTATGAAGAAGTCTTACAAAAAGAAACAATACAGAACATAACAAGTCTTTGGTAGCTTTAATATTAAGGCCTTTGTCCTGCAGAGTTCAGCTCCAACCCCAATTTAACTCACCTGAACCAGCTAATCAAGGTCTTACTAAGCATACTAGAAACTTAAAGGCACGTGTGCTGAGGCAAGTTGGAGCTAAACTCTGCAGGACAGGTTTGGAGTTTGGACACCCCTGATTTAGGGGATTATTAAAATGCGGTTGACGCTGAAGTAATGCAACCGTGGTGTAGTTCGTTTAGTAGTTTTGACTTACATTTAGCTTTTTACAACTGGTGACTGAATTTAAGCTTCAAAATCCATAAAAGTTGTGTTCATTTGTGAAGATTATCATGATAAAACAATCAAAAAATGTAGTTGGTCACGGAGCTTATTTTCTACAATAATCCAAATGACAATGGAAAAATCCTATTGGGATTTTGTCAAGGGAACCAGGGTGATGCAAACATGGGTAAGTTTACAAAAATACGTCACCACTGTATCGCGATATAGAGAAAATAAAAGGTACCTCTTCAGACAGGAAGGCCGGTTCTCCCATGGAGGCACTGGCACAAGGTCCAATGTTCAGTATGCTGTCACAAACCTGGACATAAACATATAAGCAGATAAGCCATCAAATCTAGTTCAATACATGCATTTCGCACAGGCAACAACATTTGAAATGTACATATTTGGTATTCACATTCCTTAATTTTGTAAATGAAATGTGTTATTGAGATAAGATTAAATAGGACCTCACCTCAAATGAGTATGTAGCCAACTGAGTGCCTGACTGAGCCTCACTCCCGTACACCTCAATTTCATCAAGCTCATCAGGTAGATTCGCCTTACCTGAACACAGCAACTCACACATATATACAAAACACACTAACACAAATATCTGTCCATGTACAACACTGCGATTAGTTACACTACCTGCCCAGTTAGCCACGGAATCCACACGCTTTTTTTTATTTGGAGGCTCTTCCTGGAAGATAGAGGCATTTAATATGAGAAAGATTTTTTACTTTTTTACAAAAGATTTTAAATGCTTAAAGGGAACATTTCATGAAAAAAATATTGTGACAGACAAAACTATTCTTTGGCTGGATCTCAGCTTTAGGAAAGAGTGTCTAAAGGTTATTTTAACAAGATATTTATCATTTTGGTGAAATCTTTTATGTGACTGGCAAAACCGGTAGTGTATGATGACAACTGCAGTGATGGGTAACTTACTGCTGCAGCATATATGCATTCATTCCTTTAAGAAAAAGAAGCACTGTACTCAATGTGTACTTCTAAATGCACTACAACAGTATATATTTTTATATATATATATATATATATATATATATATATATATATATATATATATATATATATATATATATATATATATATTATATATATATATATATATATATATATATATATTATATATTATATATATATTATATATATATATATATTATATATATATTATATATATATATATATATATATGCAGATAATATTATGTTAATTAAATAAAAGGCCACTTAAGTGTACTTAGAGAACACACTTTCCATGACTGTTTCACTTTCTAAGTGCACTTTCTAATAATGTAAAATTAAAAGATTGTTTTAAAGTACATTTTAAATCATTATGTCTTAATCTTATGTTGTGCTTTATTGAAATGTACACTTGTTTTGATGTTGACTAACATACTAAAGCTCATGTAAAGTACTTGATTATAATTTAACTGTTCTGTGTTATTCAATAACATTTTATTTAAAGTTAATATACTTTAAATGTAGTAAATTGTTATTACAAATGTGTAATTACAAATATATTTAAATATATTTTAGTTTACCATAACTGCTTATCAGTGTATTTGGCAGCGCACTTTAACCATATTTCAAAAAGAAAACAGAAGTAATTTTGAAATTACATATAAAGATGCAAGTCCAACTTAAGTAGGTCAAAAACACTCTAAAGTTCAGCTAATTGCATTTAATATAAATTTAAACGAATACATTTTCATTTAATTGCAATTGACATTAGATTACTTGTCAAACCTTGTTCTATTAACAATTAACCTGCAATTAAGTGTGTGAATTTATTTTGCACTGAAGTAAATTCTTTAAAAGTTCTCTTCACTGGCATTCGATCTGTCTTTTACAACAAACTTCTACTAGCTCCAGACAATGGAGAGAATTTGGCTGGAAGAACTTGGTGAGATGCTTTATTACACCCCACATTAAAAGTATAATTAAAATTAATTAAATTAAAAATCCCCCAACAGTGTTGGAGACTCTGCGGGGATGTCAATGTCAATCATTCCCATGTATTTCGGACATTCCCCTACTGGGAATCTATTGTAACAGAAATGGAGAAAATTTGGGGTTACAAAACACCGAATGATCCACAGACTCTGTATTTAGGCCTGTCAACTAAAGATGTTATTAGAGGGGAAGACATTTACCTATTCAAAGTGATGCTGATAACAAGTAAGAAAGCTATAACAAGGAATTGGTTGAAAAGTGAGCCTTTGAGTCTGGACCATTGGAGGAATATCATGGAGGAAATCTTTGCAATGGAAAAAATAACTCATGACCTGAGATAGGAAGCACATAAATGTAAACTACGATGGTGGAAATGGACCTGCTATGTAACTCACTGAAATGTATGAAACAAATGGTAGATTTGTATGTGTAGTACCCTACCAGTTGTTATTTTGTTCATTGTGAAAATTTAAAAAATGCAAAAAAAAAATGCAGAAAAAAAAAAAAAAAAAAAAAAAAAAAGGTTTTAAACACAAAAGTTCACACACACCTGTTTCTCTTTCTCCTCATTCTCTTTGCCCTCTTCCATTGGTGTTTCCTGAAGTTTCTCAGTGTACCTGAGCAGCAGTGAGTTGCCCAGACGAGAGCCCAAGAACAGATAACCTGGCTCCATTGTCATCATCTGAGAAGAGAGAGATGGAGGGAGCGTGTGAGTGTCTGTGACTGTGCAGTATATTTTGAGTGGATTTGACACAGCTAAACACTCACACATGTGGCCAGGACGCTGGCGGCAGCCTTATCAAAGTGGAACGCCCGCACACTCCTCATGCCATCTGTGATGAGCGTCAACACGTAACTGCACACACAACAAGACACTCAGTCCAGAAACACATGGACAAAACTCTGATACAAATGACCAGTTTACACCAATCCAGCTTGTATGTGACATAAAACATGGGAGATATTATGGTCATAAAAACAAAAGATCTCACATTTCTCCTCCTTTGAGTGAGATGACCATCTTATCAGAGGTAATGAAGGATGCTTGAGAACAATCCAGTGTGATCTTCACTTCCTCCTGTGACCCTGAAGAGCAAAAAAGATTGAATGGAAATATCAAAGTGAACAAAAATCATCTATTCGTAATCATAAATTTGACTCTGAGGACTGTATTTTTGGGCAAAGAGTCCCAGAAGAACTTACGCAAGGGGAACGCTGTGGTGCCGTTGGTCTGACTGTTGAGTGACACTCCAAACGGAGGAACACTCTGGTTTAGATAGAGCAAAGAATTCACCGCGAACACCACAACTCCACCTGAAGAAAAAACACAACATTATCATGCAAAGAGCTTCACGAGTTGGATGCTGGGATGCTGGGATGTTTTGAAGCAGCATTGAAGCAGTTTGCATGTACACTGGACACTTGACTGACTGCTCTTCCTTCATTTTTTGGTAAAAAATAAAATAAAAATCACTTAATTTATACATGTCTACAAACCTAATTTCATTTTATGCAAAAAATAAAACTAGGGCTTAGTTAATAAAACTAGGGCTCAAATACGGTTGTGGACAATGAGGATATCTGCAGGGTTTTTAAAATCAAATTTAAGGGTTTTTAAGACCTCCACAAATAATATTAATACCATATGGGTGGGATAGAGACCTCTTGAAATGATAATTAAGACTTTTATTGCTTTAAATTTGATACAACTGATATTAAGACTTTTAAAGGACCCATGGTGACATAAAACCAGAGATCAATGTCTATATGACGCTCTTGCAGGTGCAGTAACAGTAGATGTGAATATGGATGATATTTTACCAATGGGTTTGGGAACAGCCATGACCTGAGTGCAGTCAAAGGGCAGATTACTCAGTGACCAAATGACAGGATGAACCTTCTGCATGATGTTTAGAGAGATTGCCACGATACTGCACGTGTCCTGACGCACTGCTACACGCCTAAACACAACAAACAACACATCTGTTTATCAGCACGTGGAGAGGTGCCTTAATAAAACAAAGTGTAGATATTCAGATAAACAGTCATACCCTGGCCACGTCTGATTGGGCTCAAACAGAATAAGCAGTGTGGGCTCATAGTAACCATGAAGAAACTTCATATCGATGATGTTTAGGAGCTTCTCATCCAATTCACGAACATCAATTATGTAACTGGGTAGAAAACTCGATTTCTGCCTGAAAGAGGAGAAACATTTTAATTGAGAAATTGCAAAAAATTACTAGTTTACTTGTAATAGAGTCTAAAAGATACACTGCTGTTCAAAAGTTTGGGCTCTTTTTTGAAAGAAATGAACATCTTTATTCCAACAAAGATGCATTAAATAGATCAAAAGTGATAGTAAAGACATTTATATTATTACAAAAGAACCAAGAAATGTTCTTTTGTTCTTTTGAACTTTCTATTCCTCAAAGAATCCTGAAAAGAATCAGGGTTTCCACAAAATTATTAAGCAGCACAGCTGTTTGTAACATTGATAATAATAAGAAATGTTTATTGAGCAGTAAATCATCATATTACAATGATTTCTGAAGGATCATGTGGAGTAATAATGCTGAAAATTCAGCATTGCCATCACAGCAATACATTGCATTTTAACAATACATTAAAGCAGAAAACAGTTGTTATAATATTTCAGAATGTTACTGTGTTACTGTATTTTTGATCAGGTAAATGCAACTTCATACAGTAACATAAAAAACATAGCAAATTTTTGAACGGAAGTGTAATCATTTTACAACGTGTGTAAATATTTAGAAAATATTTGTTCATACCCCTCTCCCACAATCCCTTCTTGTTCATCGGTCAGCGTGTCCTTCCTGAAGGGCAGAACCACCAGGCATGTGCCGTACACCAGCATGACAGCGCAGCGGTTCTCTGGGTCCACTCGCACCATGGGAATGTGCACATTCTGAACAAACCCATCCTAAAATGATCCAAACATACAGCACAGATCTATCAAAACATACATCTTCACAAAACAGCAGTTCAACACATCCTCATGAACGCAGTACACACTCTCAACTCAGGTTCCTCAAAATAGTGCAGTGACAGAGTCTTGAGATCATGAGTGCCTGGATCATACTCCACAATTGAGAGCTGGAAGGGGGGGAAAAAAAACACACAAACATTAGCTTGACTTACTATTTAAACTTTTTTACTTTTTAGCTTTGATGTAGTGAAATGTACCTTGGCATCTTTGAAGCTTAGAAGCAAGGCATCTCTGTTGGTGCCCACGAGCTGAACGCTGGCCATGGACATCACATTTCCGAAGAGAGAGAAAGACGCCACCTGCTCCAGTTTCTCTTTACGGCTCTTGGCATCTGTAAGGTTTATTATTGAACATAATAATAATAAAATTAATCTTAATCTACAGAATACTTGATTATGGCTAATGAAAATTAAAAGTCCTACCTGATGACTTTTCTGATTTGGAAGTGCTCTAGAATGAAATTAGAACAAATGATTAATGACTCATATACTGTAAACCAAAGCAAACCGAACAAAACGGCATTCATTTTACAGTAAAATCACTTACACACACTTCAGGTTTAAAATTATAAAAACAAAAATTTGTATGTTTTTGAAAGAAGCCTTCTATGCTCACGAAGGCTACATTTATTTTGTCAGAAATACAGCAAAGACTTATTTTTGTGAAAACTCTGATACATGTTTTTTCATGATTTAATGATGAATACAAAGTTCAAAAGAAAAGCATTTATTAGAAATAGAAATATTTTGTAACAAATGTATTTACTGTCAATTTTGAATGGTATGATTTCCACACACAAAAAAAACATAAGGCCTTGGTGAAAATAAGAGACTTCTTTTAAAACAAACACACACACATACACATATACATACACATGCATACATATTTGTCGTTCCTCTGCTCGGGTACATGTGTTAACTGACTTCATACATTCACTTATTCACTTAAATGACATTTGTTGTATCTAAATATCTCCATACATTTCATTTCACAGTTTTACTTAAGCAGAGACATTAAAACACTTTCCATCCTCACCTCCACATCATAAATGATCCTGTAGACATACAGCTGAGATGTCCCTGCCACCACCAGGTTTTTCTCTTGGCTGGAAATGAAGTTACAGTACACGGCAAACTCCACAGCAGTGGGCGGATGAGCCTGACGGTAAACTGCATACATGATGAAGAGCAGCTCCTCTCAGCACCTTACGAAGAAAACACAGTGTGAATACTACTGTTTCATACTGATGCTGTTGGCTTCATCTGACTCTTTACAAACTGCACAGAGGGACTTTATATTCTCCGACTAATACACAACTTATAATGGGCTAAACACAAATTTGCTGATTTCTTGTATCGATTTATTGATTTCTACGCACATTTTAACGTTTTATTGACATTATTTGCATCTCAAGCCTATCCTGCTAATATGCTAGCTAGCTGTGTTTGATCATAATAAACATGATATGTAGATGCAAAATAAACTGTAACATACCAGCGAATTATTATGCAAATTCCCAAATGAGCCCTTTAACCACTGGGTCTCATGAATATAGATATTTAATACTGAACTCAGCACATTATCAGCACACTGGACAGCACTTTTTCATTCATTACACATCCCAGAACGACTCGCGCCAGCAGTGCAGCGCTGAAATGTGTCCGATATGCGCAATGTGCGCAAATTGAGTTCCTGCCACTACGAGGAATAATGCGCATTTTCAGAGATAGATAGATAGATAGATAGATAGATAGATAGATAGATAGATAGATAGATAGATAGATAGATAGATAGATAGATAGATAGATAGATAGATAGATAGATAGATAGATAGATAGATAGATAGATAGATAGATAGATAGATAGATAGATAGATAGATAGATAGATAGATAGATAGATAGATAGATAGATACTATAGTAATTTATAGTAAATACTAGTGTTTTTAACCATGCTATGGTAAATTACTTGAATTAATTTGTTGTGGTAATTCTATAGTTACTGTGGTAATATAACAACTATAGTAATATAAACAAATTACATTACCCAATATTGTACTGTTTTCTTTAATCTATAGGGTATATTATTCTACATATTATATTACACTACCGTTTACTGTAGTAAAAACTAAAGTATACTACAGTATTTATTAGTTTATCAGTTCAATATAATTAATATTACAGTATGCTGTAGCATTCATTAACAAAGTGTTGTTAATACTATAATATATACAATATACTACAAAGTTCAAAAACACTATAGTATTTACTATAAATTACTATAGTATTTTTTCACCTAGATAGATAGAACATTTATCAATTACATTATGCATACTGTTATTACAGTATATAATCATTGTAAAGATATTTACTTCATTCCAGCATTTTACTTTATTTATTGACATTCAAAACATATTAATGGGAGTGATGTAAATCTGACAGGCTTAAAGCAAAAAATATCATTTATGATTGAATACATTTGTTTAAAAACCAGCAATGACTAATTATTCACATATTATTCACAAAATAAAAAATAAAAAAGTGACAACACCCAACTGTTGTTCAGACAAGATCTTGTTTAAAGTAAAAACATCAACAGTAAAGTAAGTGCAGTCCATAAACCCCAGTTTAATGATTAGACATGACTGCCAGCAATATGAATGCATGCCAACATAAGATTTAGAAATGTATGTAATTAACTGTAGATCTTCTTGCAGGTGATAAGGTATTGTGGATAAGACTGTGTGTCATTGAAGATGACAAATAAAGTCGGGGTGTTGATATTATCCGTCACGCTGTGGTATCTGAACGGTATGGCAGAATTCTCCTTGAGCGGAGCCGTTTTCATCTCGTGTTTGCCCACGGTGAACTCTCCGGTGAGAACTTTGGCCACGAAAATAAACTTGTGCCCATCTGCATTGGGTGGGGAGTAGGTGTCTGACACAGAGAGCGCGGCATTTACCGCAAAGTACACACCCTGACCATACACAGTCGCTGTGAGGGAAAAGAGAAAATTCATTCGTTATTTTGAAAATTCATAGTGTTATTTCACAGAATTGATTTTATTTTTAGTTTTTCTGTTTTCCTTTACATTTTTAAGTTTTAGTCGTTTTGTTGCGTTTTTGTCATTTTTATTAGTTTTTCTTTATATATATATTTGTACGTTTTTTTTTTTTTTTTTTTGATTATTTAGATTTACCAATTTTAGTACTTCTACTTAAACTAAATGAGAAACGGAGCCCTGGTAACTAGCTGAAATAAAATGGAGCAATAAAAGAAATTACTTTTTTTGTTTTTCTCAGTTCATGTGTATTTTATTTCAAGTAATTGCTATTTTTCAAAAATGGCTGCCCACTGTTTTGCGTGTGTGTTCACTACTCACTACTCCTAATGTGTGTGTACTAATTGGATGGGTTAAGTGCAGAAGACGAATTCCTTCATCCTTGATATGTCACTTTCACTTTCACCAATGTGCTGCCAAGAGGTTGTTAGGATGTTTTCTTAAAAATAAAGGTTATATAAATGTTTATTGCCATTGATGGTTCCATGAAGAACCTTTAATATTCATGGAATCTTTCCATTCCACAAAAGGTTCCTTGTAGTGATAAATGTTCTTAAAATGTTCTTCACACTTAGCAAAAATGGTTCTTTTATGAACTGTTCACATGATGGTTCTCCCATGGAGACATGGAGGTTCTTCCGTGGTTCTTCCCCCCCTTTTAGAACCTTTATTTTTATGAGTGTAACAACTTTCTATGCATTTGGATGATTAGGATGTTCCTGGGCCGTTGCTCATTCAAATCCCAATGTACGAGTAATGTTAACAGTAATGCTTGGTTTAGCAAACACCAGCATATTTAACAGCATACCATTTTTTCCACAGAAGCTCCTGTTGAAGCCATGAATGCATATCTCCTTCACACTGGTTTCACTGGTGCCGTGGTAAAGGGTGCGTTCCACCTGCGGCTCTGAGGAGTTCCGTTCAATACTGGCCTTTTTCAGCCTGTACTGGTCATTCAGCAGTTTATTCTTGAGCTTCTCAACCTAAAAAAAAAAACATTATAGAGTCAGTGTGAGAATGAACAGTCAAGAAGATTTCCAAAGCAGTTCATTCCTAACCCATAATTCAATGAGCAAACATTTTGATTCTGAACATAATAGTAAATTCACAGGTTTTTACCTAGAAAACTGTCTTGTTTACAGAAAAAACCCTCTCAACTACACAATACCTAAGTGTGATTTGAGAAGGGGTGTGAGGGGATGGCATATCCCTTGTTGAAAAAAATGACAACAAGCATCCCCCCTGTAAAACCACCATCCCCCTTATCATCCCTATTAGATTAACAGTGTTTTTGTATAATGTAAACCTTATCATGCAGATTTAATATTAAAATTCTATACATATGATAATTAACGAACTATAAAGAACAGCAACTGACCAATCGGAATTCAATATTGTAATGAGATGCGCACTCTCAAACAAGCTTTCGTCATTTTTCGCACTGTTCAAAATGGCTAGGGAAACGGTTCAAGTGCATCTTTTGACATTATTTAATAATAAGGGAACAGAAGGTGTAATATTTCTTTGATTAGTGTTTAAGGACATTCCCCTGACACATTACAAAGAATAAGGAACAGAGCTAAAGTGCGTGGATTTAGTAAGGGATCGTTGTCAATGTTGCATTGATTTATTGCAACTTGGGGGTGTGTAATGCTATTTCATGCATTTGGACTTATTTGCACTGTTAAAGAGTTGGTTTTCCATGTTAAACATGGCCAAAGTTTCAAAACACAAGTTGAACGTATGACGGAGTATTTCTACTTACGGTTTCAGTACAGGATTCTGAGAGTTTTTTTCGAGTGTGTCCTGTATGACGTCAAAAGAGAGCGGAATTCCTTGTATAGGCACTTCTCCCCTGACACGCCCATCAACGCGCTTCATTAGGGATACGGAAGCTGAGAGATTTTGAAGTCTTTGGAGTCTCATTTAAGAAAAATAACCGTTAGATTGCAACGTTAGAACCCAACGTTCAGGGAACAGAGGATGAAGTTTGTTTTTCCGAGGCAGCAACGGAGTTGTGCATGTATGTTTGTTTGTTCCCGGGAATTCAGTGATGAATACTTTGTAAACAAGTCCCAGTTTGGCATTGGATTTGCAGATCGGGGGTGGTGAGTAAAGCTGCATCAAATGTCTGTTTTTTGTTGGCAATCAGCACGCAAGTGCATATAATGTGAACAACACGAACATTTTTGTTCCCTTTTTATTTATAATGATGTCGCAGCTAGCAGACAATCTCTACACAAAAGCTGCATGCGCTCATGACTCTTTAGCTCCGCCCACACCACTGACGGCAGACACAACTTCAGGATCTCTGCTTTTTTGGAAAGACTCAGTTTAGCGCATCTATCTTTTATAAAATACATGACAAAACTAAAGACTTTTCGGAGATATGAAGGATGCATTGTTACTCTATATGTACTCAAGATTAACATGAGATTTGCAGAAACTGTGTGTGATACCCCCACCTCCCCTTTAAAGTGAATGCAGTTACTGAGGTGATAATTTGGAACTCATTTATAGAGTTATTTTTATATATAAAAAAAAAATCTGATGGTAATGATTACACTATCAACATTTCAGTACCCTCAGAAGGCATCATTTAGGTAGTTTGGCATGCAAAATTGTGTGTGTGTGTGTGTGTGTGAGTCTGGTCCTCAGTAATACAATACTACAGTCATATAAATTATTTAATTCATAATGCCTATGAAGATTTTTATTCTACTCTTTAATCCTACAAGTAAAAATCATTAACCTTAACCAGTAATAATCACTGTGTAAGGTTAGCCCCCATCCACCACACCATCCCCCTTGAATTTTTTTACAATTAGGCTTCTGTGTATGACTATGTTAAATCGTACCTTAATGATTTTGATTTTGTTGTGGTTGTCCTGAAGGGTGTCATAGAACTCTTTGACCACCTCTTGAAATTCATCAGAATCTACATCCACTGTAGACACTTCAGGCATGCTGGACAGCAGACTGTAATCTTCATCTAAAAAATAAACTTCATAAACTAAATATACATTCATTCATTTAGATGACATTCATTTAGATGATTAATTACAACAACGACAAAAAAAAAAAAAAAATAGTCATGTACTAACAGTCCCCTGTAATGCTTCCACATAAAGCATTCTCCTTTTTAGGGATTTCATAGGGTTTATACAATTCGTACCTGTAGCATCCGTGTACAAGTCCTGTGTGCTTAGCATTTTCCGTTTAATAGGCACAGACTTTCCGGATGCCAAACTATGCTCTTCCATCTTCTCAAGGTCAATGCTGTATGGCTGATTGTTGAACAGAATATCAATCTTCTTCTGCTTCATCATCCAAGCATTCTCAATGAGGACAGTGGCTTCTGGTGGGTACGCTATCGCCTTAGAGGAGCCCTGCTCATACCACACCCACTGTATGGCCTTTAAGATTTCAGCATCGTTCATCATGTTCGCTGTCCTTCTCAGGACATTTTTTAGGTCAATCACGGCCTCAGAGACATAATCTTTAAAGCCAGAGACGATGGCGGTGGTTCCCTGGATGCTGATTTCTACAGCATGCTTCCTCTTAATGAGCTCTATGCATCGCTTCAGATGGGAGGAGAGTTTCCTCAGGTTTCTGTTCTCGACCTTCTCCTCACACTGCCTCAATCCAACCTTCTTTCCCAATGCAATGTCCACCCTTACAAGATCATGGGTGTAGTTAGCATATACGAAGATCTCGGCTGTGTTGGATGAATTGATGGTATCCTGCAACGACATTTCAAATGCTCTCTCTAGTTGTTTGTTCTCCTCGGCTGGCATGGAGTCGCTCCTGGAAAGTTCTAGAGCCTTCTGGATGTCCTCTATGTCCGATCTCTGGTTGCTCTCCATAGACAGCTGAATCGCCAACAAGAGGCTTGCGTCTTCATCTAGACTGCAGGGGTCCATCTGTGTAGAGGAGCTCTGGTGGTCAAGGGTCTGCAGTGTAAGAGGTGGGTCGGCCTCATCTTCTGCCACTGCTAAGGTATCTTGGCTCTGGTCTGAATACAGATCTTGAAATTCTATGTCAGTGGATCCTAAACTAGAAGGCTGGGGGTTCAAATCACTGCCAATAACTGCCAAGAATTTCTTAGCTTCTTCAATACGAGCTGAAAGATGGAAAACATTTAGTAACCATTGGGTTCAACAAAAACTAATGGAGTGGGTCTCGGCCCACTCATAATTCAAACACTAGTAAAGAATCAATCAGGACAATGATCCATAATGACCTGAAGTACGTGCATCAGTAGAGTTGCTGCTATTCGGTACTCCAGCATTGAAGTCCTGAATAAAATTTCCAGAGGAACTTCTCTGGTAGTTTTGACAGGGTGTCATTTTCGATGCCAGCTCCAATATGTCCTGCAGAAAACACAACCACAATTGACTATAAAGTATTACTGAGTATTTGAGATAGATACAGAAAAAGAATGAGGCTGAATACATTACATCGTCTTCTAGAGGCTCCCAGTGTACTTTCGCCATGTCTATGTAGACCTCGAATTTGGCTGTCATCTCTGCCAGTATGCTGACACCCTCCTCCTCCAGCAGGAAGCGAGAAATGCCAGGCTGCTTGACCACAATGTTCTTTGTAAGGACTGTGCCAATAATAGCACTTAATAGTTCCTCCGCTGACTGGCACACATTCGAATCTCCCTGAATCTGTGAAATTAAGAGATTACAATACACTATATGCATTTGTAAGGGATTATAGAAGACGCTCATATTGAATGTCAATTCATGGAATTCATTGAAAAATATAATATACATATAGGAATTATCACTAAACAACTATATTAAATATGAGTTGAATAAAATATATTTATATATTAAATATACATTTATATTATTATATATTTAATGGCTATACTTTAATTTTATATTTCATAATTTAACTTTATTATTTTATTTCTTTATTTTGTTTTTTAATGAATTTATTTTTATTTATTTATTAACAAATAAACAATTCATGATAAATGTTATTTATTGTATGTATTCAAAATTATTTTGTATTTACCTAAATTTTGGACATAATTTAAACATTTTCAAAGCATCTTTTAAAATTATTTTGTGAACAACCTGAATAAATTCTGCAATATACACTACAGTTCAAAAGTTTGGGATCAGTAAGTTTTTTTAATGTTTTTGAAGGAAGTCTCTTTTGCTCACCAAGGCTGCATTTATTTGATTAAAAATACAATAAAATAGTAATATCGTTAAATATTTTTACAACAGAACTGTATTGAATGTATTTCAAAATGTAATTTATCCATGTGATGGAACAGCTGAATTTTCAGTATCCAGTCTTCAGTGTCACCTGATCCTTCAGCGATCATTCTAGTATGCTGATTTGATTTGAAAGTTCAAAAGAACAGCATTTATTTGAAATAGAAAACTATTGTAACACTATAAATGTCTTTACAGTCACTTTTGATCAATTTAATGCACCCTTGCTTAATAAAAGTAAAAGAAAAAACTAAATCTTACTGACCCCAAACTTTTCAAAGTCAAACGAAAGCAAACTCAGTAACTAACACTCAATCCATCTCCAGTCTCCAGTGGGAATAAGATGACCTCTCCCATGTCTGCCAGTAGACCTTGATGATGAAGTTGCAGGAATTTGAGCATTCCTGGTTCCATAGACAGGACTATCTCCTTCTGATGTGGTGTGCTAAGAAACTCAACAATCTTCTCTTGTTTGTCCTTTTCCATCCCTGTCAGGGTAACCACAGTAATCACTCCATCAATGTCGGATACTTTGGCACAGCAGAAGTCCAGAGACACCAGAAAGTCAGACCAATCATTTGAGAAGAGCACACTCTCATATTCTTTGGCCATCGGCACAGTAAACTCTGCTATCTGGGACTCTATCAGGTCTCGGGCCTGTTTGACTGCGCTACGAGATGAAGATGTTACAGTGACCATACAGTCTGACACACTGTAGATTGATGGTAAATCTTTCAAAGACAAATTTAACCTCTTTTTAACATCCTCCCTTGTAAGAAACTCAGCTTTGAGTTTGTCATATGTCAGGTGGTCCTGCGCAACACCAGTCAGGAATTCCAGAACTTTGTTCTTAAGTCTTTCAACCTCAATTTGGTCAGGACCTTTGATTTGGATGCCATCTTTTGCTAGACTGACATCAAATTTGGGGTGAGCCTTTGTGAGGTTCTCAGGCAATTTACTCAAACTGAGCAGCTGATGTTTGGTGGCATCAGGCACTGATATAAAGCTAACACATTCCTTCTGGACAGCTGGCTCAGGAGCAGACACAGTAGTTTTATTCGCTAAACTTGTGTTGTTGACCGTGAGAGAAGCACTGTGTCCTGACGTGGTGTTCGCCGTTGGGTCAGAAACAGTAGGACTTTGGGATGAGACCGTGTCATTTTGGTTCATCCCATCTGTTAATGTTCCCTGTCCATCTTGAGCGCTCACAGTCGACTGATCCACCACAGCATGCAGGAAGTCAAAGTACGGCTCGACTACTAAATCTGTACCTTCCAAATTATGGGATTTTTGGAGAATGCAGTCCACATCTGTGAAAGACAAAGCTCAATTGAGATTCAGAACTGTAAAACAGAAACTTCAAGAAGGTTTTTAAAGAAAGACATGTTGGCTTACATTTCACATCCTTGAAAGAAACTTTAGCACATCCGTTAGCCAGCATGCTAACTCCGAGAACATCCGCCCCTCCGCCACGACTACTCCCAAAGTAGAGCTCCAGCACATCCTCAGTATGGGCAGGAGACAGATTGGACACCAAAACTGAGTCTGTAGATTCTACCTGCTCCAGAGTGACCTTTGCTCCATTTAGACACTTCTTGGAAACTTCATCACTAAGCATCTGAAAATCTATGGAATCACATAAACAATGATGAAGACAAAATATTTAAAACAGATTATTATTATTTTTTAATTATTATTATTATATAATTTAGTCATACTATTTATATATATTATATATCATTTTATAATAATTATTGTATGATTATTAATAATATTATACGTAATTACTACAGATTATTATAAGTTCTTGGGTGAATTTATTTGAAATGCTTCTAGGTGTTTCAGTGTCACAAGATCCTTGAGAAATCATTCTAATATGCTGATTTGCTGCTCAAGAAACATTTATTATCATTATCAATGTTAAAAAATAAGTTCAAAAGAAAAGCATTTTTTAACATTATAAATGTCCTATCATTTTTGATGAATTTAATACATCCTTGCTGAATTTATTTATTTTTTTTAAATCTGAGACAAATTATCAAACCAATAGTCTGAACTCAAATGCTACTCAAGCTGTTATCAAAACTAACTTCACTTTTCTTCATCGTTTTTACTCAATGGCTTTTAATCATCTAATTTTAATGAAAATTCTGTCATTAATTATTTACCCTCATGTTGTTCCACACCCGTAAGACCTAAAATTAAAATATTTTTGATGTTTTTTTTTTTTTAACCCCAAATAGAAAACAACATAATTACCATCATTTAAGGTCCAGAAAAGTAGTAAAAACATTCTTAAAATAGTCAATGTGGTTACATTGGTTCAACCTTAATGTTATGAAGCGACAAGAATACTTTTTGTGTGCAAAAACAAAACAAAAATAACAACTTTATTCAACAATTTCTTCTCTTCCCTGTCTGACTCGTACACATTTGACACAGTGAGCGCAGTTCAGTGCTATCGTGTTTACGTCCGAACGCCAGCTCAGTATTGGCCAAGCTGTTCACATTAGCACAATAACTCATGTGTGTGATGCTAATGCTGGAGCCAGCCAATAATAAGATTTCATCAAAAAATATCTTAATTTGTGTTCCCAAAATGAAAAAAGGTCTTATGGGTTTGGAACGACATGAGGGTAAGTAATTAATGACAGACACTTCATTTTTGGGTGAACTAACCCTTTAATGTGGCTAAAGTGTGCCTTTATACTGTATGTACAGTTAAAGTACAGATCAGCTACCAACCTTTAGACAAGGGATTTTTAAAGTGTACTAGAACCAGGTCCTTGTTTGGAGATGGATACAAGGTGAAGTCTGTTTCAAATTCCATTCTAGTAATGTTTTCCACAAAAAGTTCCACATGGTCCAGGGAAGTGTGTGGATTGAGCCCTCTTAGCAGCAGTTTTCCAGGGTCTTTTGGTGGTTTCCTTCGCAGTGTCAGTGTGATATTGTGGAGGACATGGGACTTGGAGACAACTCTCGCAGCAGCTAGTTTAAGAGAGACAAGTTCTTTACTGATATGCTGTAATACTGTAATTTTACAAAATCCAAACTGAGGATACTTAATATCTAAAACAGTATGGTGATGATATCTTACTCTCTGCATCTTCAAAAACTACCAACGCTTGGTTTCCACGTCTCTCCAAAGAGACCAAGTTCCCTCCTCCAGAGCGTCGCTTGTTCTCAAAGTAGAGAGATAGAAAGTCATCGTCCAAATCATCAGGAATATCAATAATTTCTAAACTCCGCTCCTCCAGGCTGTTATTATCCATCCTGACAAAACAGGAAGCACACGTGAAGTATGAAGTTGAGCAGGTTGAGGATAACTAACATTCTTGCCACAGTTACCAGCAAAACCTTATGTGAGGTTATAGAAATAAAAAGAACCTAATCACAAGATGAAAGGTTGTTGTTTTTTATTGTTGTTTTTGTTGTTTTTGAGTGAAATGGACAAATTTTGTAAGGTTAACCTACCTACCTATTGTGCAATGTCTATGATTTTTATTGTTTTGTGGTTTAATTTATTTCTACAGTGTGTTTACATAAGATAGATAGATAGATAGATAGATAGATAGATAGATAGATAGATAGATAGATAGATAGATAGATAGATAGATAGATAGATAGATAGATAGATACAAAGAAAGAAAGAAAGAAAGAAAGAAAGAAAGAAAGAAAGAAAGAAAGAAAGAAAGAGTTAGTATTAGATTAATATAAATAGTTTGTAACTGCATGTTGTAAACACGTTATAAATGGAAATCTTAAGTCGTGTAAACCCAATGCTGAGAAAGAGAAACTGAAAGGTTGACGCTGGATCACGACTGACAGTAACTCACATTATAATACGAATATGAATATAAACTGTGCACGAAAATGTTTGACCATACGTAACGTTACATAATAACAACACTGCATAATACTGACAGTTAAATTTAGAAGACTCACATGAGAGCTGAACATTCACAGGCCAACTGCTGCAACTCACTACTTCCTGCTTTGAGACGACAACACTGACACATAAAGTGACACTGTGAGAAAAACACTTTAGGGATACAAATACAAAAAATATAGAATAATAATAATACATTTCTATTTGTGAATAAATGTTTATCGGAATATTGTAAACAAATAAATAAATAAAAAAGTAACATAATTTCAGGACACTTTAATGACAGTACTATAGCCTTATGCTTAACAGTTAAACTTTAAAATAATTAATAAAATAAAAAAAAAATACTTCATCAGTATCTGCACGGTTACGTACGGTTGCCGATAAATGGACGCTTAAAGACGTCGCCGCGAGTTTTTCGCCGCCATCTGTATTATACTGGGAAATAAAATAAAAGTTCCCTGATAGACCAGTAACTGCGTAAAATTATAAGCTCCTCCCACCAGTTTATGACGAGCCCAGCTCAGGCGTTCAAATTTTTGTCAATCATCCGCTTCAACCAATAGTAGCGTGTGTTACTTTGATGTCGTTCTGTAAGTTATGCGCATGCGTGAACGCCAACAGCGTTTTGTAGCAAACTGAGAGCTCACGCGTGAAAGGTAATGCTTTTATGTGTACTTTTCATAATTGTATATTCTGCTAAGTGAAATGAATAACGATCTTGTGAATTTTTATCTAATATTCATATGAAAAATAATGCATCTAGCTTTGTGTATAATAGCAGAACGTGTTCGTATTCACACATTAGATCAGCACTGGATAGAATAAATGGTAAACTGTTGGACATATAATTTATAATACCTTACATTAAATTACTAAATAATAATTTATATCTAATATATTCATATTATTAAATCTGATAATACATAATGTAAGAAGTATGTGTGTGTGCGTGTTTCAGGCCATGGATCCCCAGAAAGACATTCAGCCTCCCAAACAACAGCCAATGATCTACATTTGTGGAGGTAATAATTCATGCATTTAGTTATGTCTGTCATGCGTTCTGTGTATTAGTCATTTATAAAATCATATCTTTCATAACTATGCAAACACAATCCCCATCATACAATCTGTCTTTGAGCTGTTGTGGATTTTTGCTCTTGTGTTTCAGAGTGTCACACAGAAAATGAGATCAAAGCGAGAGACCCCATCAGATGCAGAGAATGTGGATACAGGATCATGTACAAGAAAAGGACCAAAAGATGTATCCTTTATAAACTAAATAATGCTTAGTGGTTGAAATAATTGTTTACCCAAAAATGTAATTTACTTGCCTTGATGTTGTTCCAAACCATAACCCACATCATATGTGGTTTAATATGTTTATTTTCCCTTTTTAAAGGAGCATTTGTCTGCTCTTTTCTAAAATCATTGTTCTCCAGACATCATAAAAGTGGCCCATCTGACTCTTTTGCTATTTTCCACTCTCAAGTTATATTAACTTTTTGTGTGAAAAAGACTAATTAAATTATTATTCACTGATTCATTCATCAGCTGCAGCTTTCAAATCAAATACACAGTTTTAACATTATGATGTTTGATTACACAACCACTGGCAATTTCCATTAAAGCTAAAATATGGCAAATATGGTGCAGATGTCCTTTTTGGAGCTTTACATCTGTTGTCATGATGTATTGTATGGAGATTAAGTGTATAAACATTCTTAATTCTATTAATAATTTAAAAACAGAACCATGCCAAGAGTTCAATGAATCTGAAATGCATGCCATAATATTAAACTATAATATCAATATATTATATGTAAGGTGTGGTCTTGGTTTATGTCCCATGTTCTTTTATATTTCCCCTTAACTCCTGTTTCCAGTGGTCGTATTCGATGCCCGATGAGATGCATCCTGCTGTTTTTCCTGTTATAATTAGCTTTTTTTTTAAATGTTGGATTGTGTAAATACATGTTTACAATTTGAATAGGCAGTAATCAAAATTGAGTAAAAAAAATTTTGCCAAAAAAAATGTTTTCGCTTTATTTTTCACACATTTTCCAAAGTGTTTGTATGTACATGTTTGAATTATAAACCGTTATTTGGGGCTTAAACCACTGACTGAATCGTGTGTAGTGAGTTGTAAGGTTTAGGATATATGAACTTTTTTTTTTTTTTTTTTCCCATTACAAATAGAAATATTATTAATGAACCATCATTAAGGTGCGTTTACATTAGTGAAATAACGCAACCCAAAAAAGTTGCTAATAAAATACTATAGCGATATATGAAGTACAGCTCGTACAGAAGTCACTTCAGGTAGTTTTCTCTTAGTCAACAGGGCAAATTTGTGCGACCAAATCCCAATGAAATCTGTGTGGGGAAATTTTTCGCCCCCATACAAAATTCCTGATCATGTGGAATCCTACTGAAATTACTGGATTTTGCCAGCAAAACCAAAAAGATAAATGTGATTGCACCTTTATTAGATTGAAAATTAAATATGAATGAAAGAATGTAATAGTATTTTGTGTCATTGTAGTATTATTTTTAGTAGAGTTTGTGTAAAACATGATGATCATGTGATCCAGCATGATTTCAAAAAAGAGCATCTTGAGCTTCAGTGGATACAAAAACAACTGACCATCTGTACAAATGAATTCAGTTGATTAACATTTGGACAGTTAAATGTCTTGAAATTCTAAAACTTTATTTACATGCTCTTGATGTGACTGGGAAACTTTTACTATAGTTAGTTTAACTAAATGAAGATTCATGGTTTTTTGAGTTGTAAATAAAACAGATTATTGGAGTATGTTTTAAAAGAATGTGTTTCTGCCTTAGAATTTCATGTTTAATTCAATAACTGAAATTTATTAGGAATTATTTTAGGAAAATTGTTTCTATACCAATCTTTTTTTTCAGTGTGGTTGGAAAAAATGTGTTACTGTGATCAACATTTTTATGGCTGAACAGAATAACTTGTCTTGTATTTGAACTCATTCTTTATTAGAAACGGCATGTTCTAGCAGGTATACACAAAGACAAAGTTAAACATGCCAACGGGGTGCAAATACAAGGGACTATAAACAAATAAAAATAAAATAAGAATAAATAAAACAGAAACTTAAATCAAGCACAGAAGAGGAAACGATAACGATAGATTTGCATGTGATTATGCTCACATGTTTGCTCTCTCCTACGTGATTTGTTAGTCATTGTTGTGTAATATTCTTGAAACTGGGCTCTATCTTGCATCATAATTCAAGTATACACTTGAAGTCTAAGGGAGTAAGCTATTTATGTCTTGTTTGTAAGCACAAAATCGATATTTTAATTCTTCAGTGAGAATAAACAGCTATGAGCTTTATTAGCTTATGAATGACAGTATAAAGCACGGAAATTGCATCATAAGAACATTCGGGAGCCATGAAATGAAGCCAAGTCTTCAAGAGCACAGATCCCAAACTGTCGGCTGAAGGTCTCTGCAGCTGATTTTCTGCCCGGTGAAATCCAGCAGGGCCTTTTGAACTCCCCTGGCTGCTGTCTCACAGGAAACCACCCCCACTCTGCAGCAGGAGCGCAGCCCCTCCCCCTCGGTGATGTCACAGCTCAGTGCACCCGGCAGGAGGTGTGTCTTCCTACTTCTGGCTTAGCCTGTACAGTTTGCGCAGGGAACAGGAAGAGAGGGAGAGTGCGTATGAGTGTGTGTGTGAGGACAAGAGGACGCTTTACTCTGGTAGGGACTGAGGGCAGCCATGGGGAATTCACAGAAGAAGGCCCCCGGTCACGGAGAGGGAGGGGGCCCGCACTCTCAACCTGGGACCCCGGGGCGCAGGAGGAGCCATGGAAACAACACAGCCAACTCAAAGGAAGTCCAAGGGAAGAACACGGCAGTGAATGGCTCCCTTCCAGCCGACAAGAGCCAGGATGAGCCTCAGGGCTCTAGTCCTGCGATCAGTGGCACTGCCGGGGAGAGCTGTAATCTGGACGCCCCGTGTGGGGCCCTTCCTCCTCCACTGGCCAGGCTCAAAAATGAGGGCAATATGTTGTTCAAAAATGGACAGTTTGGGGACGCGCTGGAGAAATACACACAGGCCATCGATGGGTGTATAGAAGCTGGTAGAGTACAAATATTCTGTTTTGTTTTTTTATTAGAATCATACATGACATAAGTTTTAAAACAGTAGATATAACAGCCTTTGGTGTTACCAAGATTATATATGTGTATTTTGGTAAGGTGTTTGTTTTGGCAAGGTGATATTCTGGTATACAAACTTAAAAGTACTGGGTTTTAAAAGATGAAAGTATTTTGTGTTTAATTATCTTGAAATTATACTTGTTAAAATAATATATGTAACAGGTTTTGGTGTTACTAAACTGTCATTTATTGCATGCTAAGTTAAAGTACTGGATTCTAATTTCTAATTAACCAAAATATTTGAAACATTCTGGTGGGATAAAAGTATTTATCTTAAAATAATTTGTGTGTGTGTGTGTGTGTTAAAAAAAATATGTAACGTTTCTGGCGTCACCAAAATGCCATTTGTGGCAAGGTGACATTTTATATTATGTATTTTTTATGCTTTTTATAGTATACTGACTTAAAAGTGTTGGATTTTTCAAATTAATTAGCATATTTCAAAGATTCTGGTACGGTAAAAGTATTCTGACATGATATATGATGTGTTAAAATAGTATATTTAATGGGTTTTGATGTTACCAAGATTGTATTTTTTGGTAAGGTGATTGTTTTTAGCAAGGTCATTGTTGTTTTTATAGTGTACTGACTTTAAGTATACTGGGTTTTTCCAATTAACCAACATATTTTAATGAATCTGGCATGGTACATAAGTATTTATTGTGAAATAATATATTTGTGCATTGTTGGTGTTACCAAAATGCCATTTTTGGCCAGGTGACAGTTTATAGTGTGTATTTTTATACTTTTTAAAGTTTTAGATTTTTCAAATGAACCAGCACATTTTAATGAGTCATTTTGTAGTATGGACTAGTGCGCAAACATTACCTAGATCCTGTTCAGCAGCGCTGAGTAATGCAGGGGGAGGTATCCAATGCCAGTTCATAGAGAGGCTCGGCTGTCTAGATTTCCCACGGAAAAGGTTTTGAACTGGTGTTCGTCGCATGCATTTTAGGGACAGGAGCTGCATTTTTATATTAGAAGTGAAAGTGTTTCACAAGACTGCTGCTCACTTCCGCCACATTGCATTGTGGGTGTGCCCACTAAAGTTACGTAATGGGCCTTTTGAAAGATGGGATGTACCGTCTTTCTAAACTCAGCTTCCCCTGAGTGTTTTTTCTATGACTAGTTGGGTTTGTAACGTGATATTAGATGACTAAACAAAATGTTTTCCAAAATGAATGGCTTCCTGCACTATGAACCCTTCCTCCCACATGTATCCATGCAGAACTAAAGCTGCTTTCTCAGTCTATTTTCAGTGCTGTGCTTGTATTTGCAGGTATTGACAGCCCAGAGGATCTTTGTATTCTGTACTCCAACAGAGCTGCATGCTACCTCAAAGATGGAAACAGCACAGACTGCATTCAGGACTGCACCAGGTTAACCGCACATTTATATGCACACGCTGTTCACTGACCAATCAGTCAATGGCCAGACTTTCACCAAAGCCACAATGCTGCGTTTAGCTTGGATTTATGTGTGAGGTAATACTGCAAGTGCGTGTGATTGTCTCAGAAAGATTAACACCCAACGCAGTTAGTTGCACAGTAAGGAGCTTTACCAGCAGACTGGTTAACCGGCACAAAGAACCTCGGCAGTCTGTTACCATGTTCTGCTTCGTTAAAGGGAAATAATAAAATAATTTTCATTCTGTCAATGAGTCTTGTAATCATACTGTAGTTTCCATACAATCTTGTTTAGATTCATAATCCTACAGTACAACACAAAGGGAAAAACACAAGACATACACTGTTTCAAATTGATAAAGAAAAAAGACAATAATTGTTTTAGCTTATAAGTTATTTTAGCAGGAATATTTCAAAACACTCAGACACATGCAGCTTCATGAATGGCTTCCTATATAGAGTTAGAGAGTTCACTGTAGGGCACAGGATAAGAGAAGGATCTTGATCCTCTGTGTTTCATCCTGTTTATTTATAGGTCCCTCGAGCTCCACCCCTTCTCCCTGAAGCCCCTCCTCCGGCGAGCTATGGCGTATGAATCTCTGGAGCGTTACAGGATGGCGTATGTGGATTATAAGACAGTACTGCAGATAGACATCAGTGTGCAGTCGGCTCATGACAGTGTGCACAGGTATAATTCATAGGCCACAGGGAAACATACATTTTCTGAGTATTTTAATGATTAAAAATGCAGTTTATTACTGTCATTATGCTGTAAAATAAAGATCTAAACATCCTTAAAACATACTTAAGACAAATTGCATAATATGTTAAAGGGGTGGTTGATTATGATTTCAATTTTTTAACTTTAGTTAGTGTGTAATGTTGCTGTTTGAGCATAAATAATATCTGCAAAGTTACGACGCTCAAAGTTCAATGCAAAGGGAGATATTTTCTTTTAAAGAATTCGCTGTTTAAGGACTACAACAAACGGCTGGTAGGGATTACAACAAGCTTCTTCCCGGGCATCACTAACCCTACAATTTAGATAAACCCTGCCCCCGAGAACACACAACAAAGGGGGTGAGGCCATGTTTGGCTGTTTTAGAGAAGAGAAGGAGTTGTTGTATTAGAGTGTTGTTGCCATGCCGTCATTTTACGCCGGACTGCTTCATAAACAAGGGTCAATTCAACGCTGGATTTGCACAAAAGATTAACATTACGGCACATGCTAGTCGATGAGTTGAATCAACTCCACAACAACTACATAAATTTATCCACTAACCATTCAGAAACATCTAGATGTATTCTATTAATTGTAACTTCTTCCTGAGTCTCTTCATCAGCGCCTGACTCCGGTTTGAACAATGTAAGACTGAACACCTTTACTGTCAATCGTCATTTTGTCTGCGTGAGATTCTCCAGCTTTGTTGTTGTTGAGCTACGGAATCGTGAGCTGTTAAAGCTCCGCCCTCTTTTGGAAAGCAGGCCGGGAGCAGCAGCTCATTTGCATTTAAAGGAACACACACAAAAACACTGTGTTTTTGCTCACACCCAAATAGGGGCAAATTTGACAAGCTATAATAAATGATCTGTGGGGTATTTTGAGCTGAAACTTCAGACACATTCTGGGGACACTAGAGACTTATATTACATCTTGTAAAAGGGACATTATAGGTCCCCTTTAAGACCAAAATATATTTTTAATGTTTATGCTTCTTATCCCATTGATAGATTTTTATTCAGATCTCATTTCAAGGACATTTAAATATAAGGAAAATAAGTATCTTTTTTTTTTTTTTTTTTTTGAGGTGAAAAGGTAAAAATTTCAGTTATGTCTGATTGCGTGTGTGATATGTTTTCAGAATCACTAAAATGCTGATAGAACAGGACGGTCCCGATTGGCGAGAGAAGCTTCCAGAGATTCCAATGGTTCCGCTTTCTGCCCAGCAGCACCGTAAAGATGAACCCAGTGCAGAGGTTCTGCAGGCCCGCGCAGCCAGAGCAGAACAGGAGAAGGGTGAGTTAAAGCAGATCCTGCACCAGATCGTAACTCAAGAATGAGCAATAGTAATAGTGATGTTTCTCTTTTAGAAAGCACAACTAACTAATAAGTATAAACAGTACAGCTATTATAGTTTAAAATTGTTTATCAAAAGCGAAGATGTTAACAGCTTAATTAACAATCTATAAAGAAATTAGGTACAATACTGTCTTTCATAATTGATATGGCCCATTTTTGAACATATATCTTATTTGCAAAGGCTGATAAGAGTGGGTTTCACTCATTGATGAGTGAAACGTGCATACAAATGTTTTCACAATTCATGATTCAATAATGATTTATCAATAACTTTAATACTAAAAATTATTATTCTAAATTTCAGTTTTTATGAACAACTTAAATCACATGTTCGCAAAAATGACATACTCTGGATGGCTGTATGTGAGTGGGGATGATAGTTATTTAATCTTAAATATATTACATCATATAGTAAAAGAGTAAGAAAAGGTGCAGTACAGCTCGAGCTGCAAGGTTCCTCTGTGTAAATATGCAGATATGCGTAGCTGGCGAATTGAGAGGCCTGTATCTGGGTCTGTATAAAAAGTGTTTATTGTGTTTGAACTGGTTTTGAGACAGAGTGCAACGGTGGCCACCCCTTTTTCAGCAGCACTGGTTCCTGGAGGTTTTTTTTTTTTTTTTTTAAATAGTGTTCATTAAAAAGTTATAAGCCATGAACCAAGCCCATCAGCTAAGAGGTGAATCACAACACTACAAACTTTGTTTTGAAGCAAAAAAGTTTTGAAAATCTGACAAAAAGACAAAGACTGTGTACTAAACGATTTTAGTGAGGGAAAGAACTACAATCACATGAAGCATTACGAACAGCATTAATTGACAAAATAAAAAACGATGGAGAAATATAAAACTACTCATTTACAAATGTTAATTATACATATAAAAACAATATATTTTAAGTTTATTGCAAAATATGCATACATTTTTAGTATATATAAAGCATAGATATATAAACATAGACGGCTCATTAGCGGCTGTTTCTATGGGCCGCTATAATATCTATATATGCAATAGACTTAAGCAGATGATTTTGCTAAACTAACACACTACAACAAGACAAAGCTGTCAGCTAACACAACAATAAAAAATTAGAACCAGAAGATATTGTGGCATCATTGATTCCAAGATGGTGTGTAGGTCTACTGGAGCGGTCGAATGTGGCATCTACATATACAAATCTATGATAGGGAAATCGACTTGATTACATCATTTGAAGTGCTTCATGGGAGTGGGCGGAGCTAAAGAGCTATTTTGGAGCATGTTGCTTTTTTGAACTCTCTGATTGGTGTAATTTTCTTTACAGCATCATGGGGAATGTAGTTTTTCACCAGGAATTCCACTGTTAAACATGATTATTTTAAAAATAAGCTGAAATAATGCAGGCTGACTGCTTCAGTCGAAGCAAATACCATGGATTAACAACTTAAGTAACACTCAGTAGGTCTGTCTTTCAAGGGTTATAAGTTTGCAATCAAAATCAATTTTTTATGGAGAAAATGAGAGTTTTTACTTCCGGAACCCAAATGTTGCACTCTATTACTTGAGGATTTTGCTGTACATGCTTTTAGACAAGAGTATGTCTTTAGAGCGGCACATGTTTGCTGAGAGTGATGACAGGTTGAGAGAAAAACCTTTGTGTGGAGGTGTTTGGGAGTGTTTTATGCAAATTACTATCCTTGGGTTTGCAGTGGTTCATTTAAAAAAATTCAAATTCATTACCATTACAATAAGGTTAAAAACAAGTTCATTTGCATAGACGGAAAAGTTTCGTGAGAAGTTCTCCTGTAGGTCTAAATATGAATAATCCACGCAATTATCAGTGAATGAGACACACTGATTGGAAAAAGTACAGCATGTAACCAGCAGGATTTTAATAACTCACAGTGGTTCAAACGCTAACCAGCATAAACAAGTCTGGACCAGCTATGATATTCATACTGAGGTTTTGAAAGACGGATGCATTAAACATAATGCATTACAAAACAAAAATCCATGCTGGAACACTAAAGAACTGCAAATGCAGGCCAGCGCTGATAAATAATACAGTATGATGCTGAAAAAATTACACTGAACACCTTATAATAGACATTTGTTGGAAAGCCTTATTAGGTTTAGCATAGCGTGTAACGTTTAGGCCCACATTTTTGCTGTTTCCATGTTTACAATAATTATGCAAACCGTTTTAGTCACACGCTGTATCTAACAGCATTTGTCAGCATGGATGTACCACGCTTGATGGCAATCAATTATGTAAAGGTGTAACAAAGTCAGCTTTCATCGTAATGGAACCAGACGGCTCCGGTTTCATTCTGAGCTGAGAAAGGAAAACACACATGATCACACAGCCACACATCAGCGTCTGATCACATTAACAATGGGACAACCTTTGCTCTGTTGTCCTTTGAGCCAGATGATGTCATAATAATGGAAGTATGTTATTCCAAAAGCATTTGCTGCCTTTATTGGAAATGAGAAGAACTACTGCAAACATTCTGCCACAAGTCTGTGTAGTGTAGTGCGCCTCGTTTGTGTAACTCGTACGATAACATGTCCAAGTCTCATTTCACCCTAATATCAAAAAGAAAAATTACCAGTGTTGTTATTACTAAAACTAAAGCTATTAAAAATTATGTTTGTAACTGAAATAAAGCTAAAATAAAATATATATATTAGAAATGTTGCAATGGCAACTTTAAACTTTAAAATTAAAACAAAAATATACAAATAAAAGCTAGTTCAAAATATAAATTAATACTGTAATAGTATATAAATAATACTAAAATAACCCTGGAAATTACATTTTGAATAAAGAAAAATTAAGCCTGTTTGTATGACCCTTAAGATTTTAAACATTTTCATGTCAATTCTCACTACTGTAATACAATAATTTTGATCTTTGATTTGTTGTAAAAATGTTGTTGTTGCATTACGATAATGAGAATTTGACTGGGAAATGTGCTTAAAAGTCATGAAAATTTCAAAAAAAGAATTTCATTACATCTGCTTTTTTAGAGCAGAAAATTATAATTTAATGAAGAGGGACAAAACTTCCATCCCAAGACAGAGAGCCGTTGTCTTATTTTTTTTATAAGACAATGGCTCTCTGTCTTGGGATGGAAGTTTGAAGTTTAATTCTACTGTATTGACTTTTTCCACAGCCAGAAAAGCAGAGGCTCGATTCACATTGCTGAAGCAAGAAGGAAATGAACTGGTGAAGAACAGCCAGTTTCAAAGTGCTGTGGAGAAATACAGCGAGTGTCTGGCCATCAAACCCAACGAATCTGCCATCTACACCAACAGGTAAACGTGTCCAATTGATCAGGTGAAAACACGCTTTACAACTGTTTTTATTAGCCAAAACAGGCTGTGTTCAGAATAGCACACCATATTACACATACTGTTTCAGCAGTATGTATGTTGTACTGTGTGCAGTATGCACATCTTCAGTATGCATGGAAAAGTCAAATTACTAACTACTTACTTACTTAATGGTAAGTATATAACACAGCACATTGTGCAGAATATTGTATCCCACAATACAATGTGCATGACTCAACCTTGCACTTGACAAATATCCAGTCAGTGTGTGTTTATGAATGATCCGGTGTGACTAATTATCAAAAAACTGCAAAATAAATGTTTAATTTGAAAGAATAAACTTAGGTCATGTGACATTGTGATGTTATTGTTATAACTAAGGCCTAGTCCACACGTACATGGGTATTTTTATAAAATTAGTTTTTCCTCCTACTTTTTAAAAAAAACTGCATCCACATGAAAATGCAAAAACACTGTCAAGGGCATGCCAAACCAACAGGTGGCGATATAACCCTAATCGTAAAACCATGTTGGCCAATCAGAAGCCTTGAAAAAAGGTTATTACCGGTTCTGGTTCCGATGTCACAAGCCAAAATCTCCGGTTTCACCATCAACATGACAACACTGCAACCAGAGTTTCTAAAAATATTCACCCTTGCAGGAGTTTTCAAAAAAGTTTGGTTTCAGTGACCGGATACTGCATGTGGACAAATGGCCAAACCGCACAGAAAAGGCTGCGGTTTTGAAAATACCTGTGTTCGTGTGGACAGTGCCTAAAATTCAATACATTTTCATTAAATGAACTGAAGCTGAAATAAATATCAGAAGAAAAACTTAATGAAAAAAATGGGAAATGTTGCCTTGACAACTAACTGAAATAAAATAAGTTGAAGTACTTAAATTATTCAAGTCGGCATGAAACGGAAGTTAAGATAGTCTTGTGACATATATATGAGTGACACGGCTTCTTGAACAACAACAAAAAAAATGTAGGGCAGGACTTGATTTTGTCCTTCAGAAATTGATTGGATCATTGTGTGTGATCTCATGTGATTGACAAGTTGCCCTGCCCTCATACCAGTTAACAAATCGTGAGCGAGGGGAAGTTATTGTGATTAAAGATTATGAAGGCACAAGTTTTTTTTTTTGTTTTTTTTTAATGATGCTCATGGATAGATCATTTATTTAAAAAAAGACAATATTCCATAAAAAAAGAATTGTCAATTTCATGGTGATTTATTGCTGATTTTAAATCTAAAATAGATATTTAATAGAAAACATAAAAAATGTTGACAAAAAAATTACAAAAGCACATAAAATGACAACAAATTAAATATATGTAATAATAACAAACTATACAAATAAAATGTAATTAAAAATATAAAAGAATCTATAATAGTATATAAATAACATAAAATAACACTGGTGAAAACAGTAGCATATGAATGTTTGAAATGTTATATAATGCATACTGTTGACATGCGTTCGTATACACTGCGCAGTAAGAAGTAAGTCACATGCTAGTGTTTACAGCTGCAGTTTGGTGCTTTGCAGTTCACACTAAATACTTACAAAGTAGCAATGAATCTTGAATAGCTGTACATGTTGTCCTGTCTCTCATTTGATCGAGCCTTCTAGAAAGTGCTGAGACTGGAGCTGCTCATACGAAGCTATTCAGTCAGCAATCAGCTCTGACAACTCGAGCATAAAACACCCAAGGAGAGTCAGGCCGCATTGCTGAATGAGAAATGTCTGTTGTGTTTTCCAGAGCTCTGTGCTATCTCAAGCTGGATTGTTTCGCAGAAGCCAAACAGGACTGTGATTCTGCACTCCAGATCGAGCCAAACAATAAGAAAGCATTTTACAGACGGGCACTGGCACACAAAGGCTTGAAGGTTCATATTTTGTCATTATGCCATTAATGGTCAAAAGAGATTATCTCTCCTTTATTTATGTGCATTTTACAAGTGGTTAATCCATTTAAACATTGTAAATATTGATTTTGTATTCATATCAAGTGTGCAGTAGAGATAAAACTGACTAGCAGCACTACTGTTGAATTCAGTGCAGTCAGGCAGAGTTAACATGCTCTGTCTGTATGTTTTCTCACAGGACTACCTGTCAGCCAGCACTGATTTACAGGAAGTACTGCAGTTGGATCCAAACGTGCAGGAGGCCGAGCAGGAGCTGGAGCTGGTGACTAATCTGCTAAGAGAAAGTCTAGTGGCTAATGCCCAAGGTAAACTCTCACTAGCCAAAGAACCTGAAGACACGAATCTAACACAGACTATGTAGGAAATTAGTTCCTTGGTACAACACTGTTTCCTAACTATTTGCTATGCGATAATATTGCAGTGATGAAGAATTTGTCTGATTGTATCCAAAATCATTATAGAATGCTGCAGTTATGACTTATTATATGCAAACCAGGAAGTTTGCTGCACCATTGCTTCCTTGACCAAACCTAACATGATTTTTACATTGGCCTTTGGATTATTATAGAAATGAAAAAAGCTCTGTGACCAACAAAAGTTTGATTCTTAAACGTTTTGTTCATTATGATAATCTTCAGAAATGAACACATTCATGAATTGTGAAGCCTAAATACAACTGCTAGAAGTAAAAAGCTAAATCCAGACTATTGCTGTGTTCACTCCATGTCGAATTAGCGTACAATAAAGCTCTGTATGCTTTTGAAATGCTCTCATGTTACCTTGATACCACACTGCACAGAAATGCTTCAAATCGAACACACCTTAAATCTACAGCGGCCACGTAGCGCTCAGAAATTTACGAGTTTACAAGCATATACAAGTTCTAGAAGCATGTGAAGGCGTTTTACAGTTCAGAATCATTATGGTAATTATGACATGGCATGAACACACCTCATATACTAACTACACCATGGTCACATGACAACAACGACACCATTAGGCTTGCAACAACTGTTTCAGTCTTTATTTAAAAACATTTTCCCTGAGAGTTTGAGTTAGAATAGTTTGCAAGGGCGCGGTTATTAAAGGTTTAGTTCACCCAAAAATGAAAATAATGTCATTTATTACTTACCCTCATGCCGTTCCACACCCGTAAGACCTTCGTTAAACTTCGGAACACAAATTAAGATATTTTAGTTGAAATCCGATGACTCAGTGAGGCCTTCATAGCCAGCAATGACATTTCCTCTCTCAAGATCCATAAAGGTACTAAAAACATATTTAAATCAGTTCATGTGAGTACAGTGCTTCAATATTAATATTATAAAGTGATGAGAATATTTTTAGTGCGGCAAAAAAACAAAATAACGACTTATATAGTGATGGACGATTTCAAAACACTGCTTTAGAAAGCATCGGAGCATTATGAATCTGTGTGTCGAATCTGCTGTTCGGAGCGCCAAAGTCACGTGATTTCAGCAGTTTGGCGGTTTGACACACAATCCGAATCATGATTCGATACACTGATTCATTGTGCTCTGATGCTTCCTGAAGCAGTGTTTTGAAATCGGCCATCACTAAATAAGTCGTTATTTTGTTTTTTTGCCGCACCAAAAATATTCTCATCGCTTTATAATATTAATATTGAACCACTGTACTCACATGAACTGACTTAAATATGTTTTTACTACCTTTATGGATCTTGAGAGAGGAAATGTCATTGCTGGCTATGAAGGCCTCACTGAGCCATCGGATTTCAACAAAAATATCTTAATTTGTGTTCCGAAGTTTAACGAAGGTCTTACAGGTGTGGTACGGCATGAGGGTGAGTAATAAATGACATTATTCATTTTTGGGTGAACTAACCCTTTAACACAAAGGGACAGTGAAAGCAGACTAGTAAGTAGATTTAAGTAGACTTACAGACTAGTAAGAAGACTAAGTTTTATAGTCCCATTTAGACACTTGTTAGCAAATGCCTTAAAAAAAAAACTTTAAAAAAAAGCGCAAGGCAGTTTTACTGATGTATTTTATGTTGTATATCTTGAACTTGTGTTAAAGTCCTCCTGAGGTGAAAATCAAGTTTTTAATGTTGTTCATATATCTACCTGCTGTTTTAAACATGCTTTAAGACAAGCCATGTGCAAATTCATAAGTCAACATCATTGATGAGTATTTTCTCTTTAAAACTGCAGTAAACCAAAGACAAGCTGCGTCCAAAATCAAATACTCCTCTACTAAATAATACGCGAAAAACAGTATGCAAACAGAGTAGTATGTCCGAATTCATAGTATTCGAAAAACAGTAGGTGAAAAGTAACCGGATGACTTACTACTTCCGTCGAGATTCTGAAGTGCGCATATGATGCACACTTTACTATCCTATGAGGCCACTGGAGAGGATTTGTGAATGGAGTTGAAGGGTCGTAACTGACGCATGTAGGTTATGTGACAACAACATGGCGGATGTAGTACGTCCGAAATCATTCATACACGCATTCGTACTAGAACGTTCTTTTTCAATGGTCGTGAAGTAAATTAAAATTCAAATGTAGTACCTACTCAACAGTACGTGATTTTGGACGCAGCTAAAGTCTCAAACCCGTGGTTTTAAATCGCTATTATTTCTGATGTCACAAACTTTGTAACCAATCACGTCAACATGCTGGCGGGCTTTAGCATATCATTAACTGACCGTGCAAGGGAGTCTAAAAAGAAGGTTATCACGGTATATTTTTCTGTTGATATGAAAAATCGGGTAGATTTAACAGTAGGGCAGGTGTATGATGCATATTACGATGTTATGATTAACTATATGCCTTTATCAATCTCCACTGACTTGTTGAAAGTGTTTCAAAAGCAGAGTTCAGACTGCACGATTTTCAAAGTAGTCGGGTCACTGTTCTTTTCACACTGCATGACTATCTTGGCCAGCATTCAGTCGCTGCTGTGTTCACACTGCATGATGGATCGGCGACAGAAGGTTTCGCACTGCATGACTTTACAATAGGAAGAATCGCCAACAACTCTGTCTGGCACACTACGTTTCACAACCAAACACACGCGAGATGTGACAAGGAAACAACGCGATATCATGTGTGCAAGAACGGGGTTCTCACGTGGCATTATTATTAAAAATGGTAGCCCGCAAGAAGCTTGCAATATACGAATTGCCTGTGTGCTGATTTTCAGCGAAAACAAGAAAAAGAAAAGAAGAATATGGAGGAGGAAATGGTTGGGGAGAAGCAAGGAACAAGGATTGTTTGTTCTGCAACGAGAGTGGTCTATAACTCCTGCCCGAACTCCCCACTGCTCTGTATCCTGCTCTCTCATTGGCTGTCGGTCATCGCCGATGTAGTTTTCAGTCAGAACACTTTCACACAGCATGATTTTGAATTGCCGACAGGTCCAGATATTTAGCATGCCAAATATCTCACGGGCGTCGGCGACTCGTCTGTGATTCTCTAAAATCGCGTCTTTGCTCATTCACACTGCGTGATTGTCACTCGTGAGAACAAGCACCGATTTGCCTGTGATTTCGTGCATTTGTCGGCGACTTCTCAAAACCTGTCGGCGAGCCAAAATCGGGGCTAAAATTGTGCAGTCTGAACTCGGCTTAAGGATACTGATTGTTAGAAGGCAGCTGCCTGACTCTGAGGTGGCGAACGGGAACATGGTTTGTGTAACATTAGCAACACGTTATTAGTTGTTTGATAACGTAGTCAAGCAAAACGCTAATCATATTAATTTCCATTATGCGTCCTACGCACGTTGTAAAAAGCAATACCATTATGCAGTGTTTACCTCAGTAAGTTGACCGAGTGGATCTCGTCTGAGCCATAGACTGTAAAAAAAGATGGACGACGCGACGTCGCTTCCTTCCATTGTAATGAACTGAAGCCAAAATGGCCGACCGAATGGGCGCTGACATGTTACGCAATACGTCAAAAAAAAAAAGTTTGGAGCCTGGGCATGCGCAGAAGGAACCGTCAGTGGAGCCGGAGGCGGAGTCGCGATATCAAACTTCCGCCCAGACGACTGCGTCATCATTCATGTATTTTAAATAGACTATAAAAATTATATACAATTTAAAATTCTACCTATAAAATAATAGGCTATTCTATTTCTAGAGCAATAATACTTTTAAAACAGCAAATTCAGTAGATAAAATCAATATAATATGCCACTAGAAACAACTCTAAATCGTCAGAAACGGTCCTGCCATTTTAAATCAAGTTCAACTAATGTTACAGGAGATCGATTGCTGTAATTAGAGTAAGCTATCATTAGTTTTGTCCTGCTAATTATTATTTTATACCCATAAAAATAATAAGTCGATCACCTGCTTTTTCCCGACATTGTTAACATTAGGTGTGTTATCTTAACTAATAACATTTATTAATTAGCTTATAACACCCATATTTAATGTTACAGAAAAAGGTTCAGTGATCCGTCAGATCCTGTAGGTCGGTTAGTACAGTTTACTGCTGAACAACTCATTTTGTTGGTGTTAATGACAAAGAAATCGAAAATTAACAGTTAGTTAATACATCTTCAATCTCCCCTCGAAGCTCCGACAGTCCTCAGACAAGCTGTCAATCAAGTTCGAATCATGACGACATGCCCCGTTTTTATAGCATCAAATTGCTAGCTAAAATCTAAATCATCACAAAAACGAACAATTGAATATATATCTGTGTGATAACAACTCCCTTAAATGACCAAAACCATCTTTCAGAAAGTTTTATTTGAAGCAGAATTTATTTTTAAGTTTTCACTGAAGTCTCATTCGACTGCATTGAGAGGGCAGGGTTTATGACCTGTACTGCATCCAGCCTCCAGGGGGCGATCAAAGAGCCCGTGGCTTCACTTTTCAGAACGTATGAGACACACCCGGTCTGAGCTTGTGCGAGTGAGTGGAGGCGGGGCTAATATTCATACATCCATGTATATTAAATGAGGCAAAGGTGTATGGTTACATTCAAGCTTTTTTAATTCATTGAGAATTTTTTTCACAGGTAAAAACATTTAAATATGTAATTTTAGTTATCAAAAATTGAGTTTTAAGGCATAAAATCATTGACTACATGGGGAGTTTAAAAACAGACCTTTTTTCAGGCAATTATCCAAAAAACATTTAGAAAACCCATTGACTTTAAGAGGATGGAACTGGAAATGCTAAAATGTGACTCGTTTATGAGTTTTGGCCTACAAAAATATGTCATCCCTGCACCACTATATACCCTCATTCACTATTCACAGCATTACTCCACTAATATAGTCTGAATATACAATATACACTGAATGAGCAAATTAAAACCAGTGAGCAATTTCAGACACTGAGTGCACTTAAAGTGTTGCATATGGCTTCTTCTGACAAAATGCAGAAATTCATTCTGCATGACACTCACAGTGCATCAGCTAGCCATTAAGTGGGCATCACTTGGACTCCTTTTTGAGGTACATTATGGCAGTGGTTCCCAACCCTGGTCCTGGAGTACACCCAACACTGCACAATTTAGATGCCTCCTCACACCCATCTGAAGTCTTGGATTCTTTACTAACGAGCTAAAGATTTGAATCAGCTGTGTTTGATTAGGGAGACATCTAAGGGGCCATTCATTTACACGACAACAGCGTTTTGGGGGCCTGAAAACACAAACGTTTGAAAACGGGATTTGAAAACAATACCGTTATTGTCTCCATGTAAACTACAAAAATGCTAATTTGTGGCATCATGCGCATGTGTATTACGTTTTCAGTCTATAGGCGTGTAGTTTTTCTTTACAAAGTGACCTTGCCAGCTACTGGCCTGGCATGCATAATACAGCGTTTTAGATTCAAGTTACATGTCACCGCACAACTTACATATCCCAGCATAAACGCTCCTGATAAGTTATTTGTCAGTGGCTATGTCACAAACCACTGTTAATTTTAAAAGAAATGCAAGCATACTGTATGCAGGATTTGGCATGGCAGAAAGCACACTCCAATTATAACCAATGAAAAGTTGTCATTGAACTTCCGTTATAATCAATGAAGCTGAGTTCAAAATGAATTTCTTATTTACTTGTCTACACTTTGTTATAATGAGAGGATTTGTGAGCGTGCAGAACTCAGAATCTACTCACTGCTCAAAACGCTGGGGTTTTTGTTCAGTTCTAACTTAAACACCTCTGATTGGCCATTGCATTTTTGGCTATATTGCTCACCGCTGCAAAAACACAGAAACCTTTGCACTGGATCACTTACCAAATCTCTTTTGCCAATATATGCTACTGTTGCAGTGAAATGGGCATGGGCAGCTTAAAAGCAATCAGAAGCAACAGTCAGTGTTTTGAGTGAGAAAATTCCATGCTAGTCAGGGGAATTCCATTCTGTGGCCAGCCTTGTGCAGCCATACACACGGTCCGCCTCAACAACACTGACTGAATGAGTGGACTCGATTATGTTCACTGTTTCTAACGCTACTACAAATAACTGTCCCTTCAAATAGTGCATATATAAGGGTTTCAGACATATTCAATGGGTATTCTCTAGCTAGTGGTCTTTACTTCCTTATTAGGACATAAAATGTAGAGAGGATGAGGCCACTATTAGAGAAACGGGTGAGAAAAGAAAGACCCAATTGTGTGAAACTGAGGATGAATCTTAACAGAGAATTAAGTCACATGGTTATTGCGAAATAACAGATAAGAAAAGGGTAGCCTACAAGAAATTTGGCCAGAGACAAACTCAGATGTCCTGCAGGCATCTCGGCTTTGTTGCTTTGTACAATTAAGTCTTAATTTGAGTTCTGGAACTCTGCCTCTTGAGCTTCATTTGTAAGGAAGAGATTACTTTTTTCCACAACAAGGACAAGGTGCGACAAGCTACAAGACGCGACAAAATTAAAGGGATAGTTCACCCGAAAATAAAAAATTGATGTTTATCTGCTTACCCCCAGGGCATCCAAGATGTAGGTGACTTTGTTTCTTCAGTAGAACACAAATGATGATTTTTAACTCCAACCGTTGATGTCTGTCAGTCAAATAATGGGAGTGAATGGTCACACAATTTATAAGAGTCAATAAACATGCACAGACGAATCCAAATTAAACCCTGCGGCTCGTGACTGCACATTTATGTCGTAAGACACGAAACAATCGGTTTGTGCGAGAAACCGAACAGTATTTATATCATTTTTTACGTCTAAAACACCACTATGTCCAACTGCGTTCAGCATTCGCTTGGTGATGTCAGTTTTCATTTTTGGGTGAATTTTCATTTTTGGGTGAACTATTCCTTTAATCTCAATCTCGCATCAAAGCCTAACGTTATAAGAAGAGCGCGTGAAGGGATCTCTCTGCAAGCCCTGTTGCACTGGCAACAGCAAGTAGCTAATCAAATCATTTTTAATTTTTTTTATGACATAATTCAAAATATATACTCAGTGATTGATACAATCTTTGTCATGGAACACCCTTTGTTTACACAAAGTTAAAGTTTGAACGTTGCCTTTTAATTTATTTTCAAGATATTATGGCTATTAACTGAAGAAAATATGATATTTGAACTAAAAAAATTTTAGTATTGTACAAAACATATAGGCTACGTACCTGAGATAATCATTGAGCTGTCACAAAGTCCCTTTAAGACAAGTAATTTCACTCGGCGGCGATCTTTGAAACGCCTCTCGGGCATCCTGGGCATCATGCAGTCTCTTTGAAACATCAAATTCTCCAAAACTGTTCGCCAACTTTACGATTAAATTTCATATTTCAAATCACCAATGAATTCTGACAACAACCGTCTCATATTTTTTCCCCCCTAAATGCTCGAATCATGACAAAAAAAATATTTTTTTAGGCTGGATCAAGCTAATGCGTATGCGCAGATCTAAATGCGCGTCTCTTGTGCCTCATTTCGGAGGCGCGCGTCTGAAACCAGTGCTTCTAACGGCCGCTGCAGTGACGGGATGACTTTACCGGTCGGCGATTGGCTCGATTATTTTGAAGGCGGGACTTATTCCGCCATATTGCGCGTTACACTTTCTCCCATTCAAAACAAACGAGTGACATGTCTTGTGTTATTCTATAGTCTTTGGCTGTCAGCCACGACCTCACAGAAATAGAAACGATTCCAAAAAAAAAGAATCCACTGTTGCTTGTTGCTGTGTCTAGTCTGGTTAGTGCAACAGTTATTACAATTTTAGCCTACACATTTATTTTTAAGCAATATCACGACAGTAATTTAATGTAACGTACATGTTAGACACGGTTCCATTTTGTCTATTCTTGTTTGGTCAACGAAAATAATTCACACAGTAGTGCCAATCGGTTGACAGAATAATTCACTGACTCGCTGGCGTAACTGTGTAAACAAGCAAAAAGAGTCAGAAAAAAATCCCCACCACTAATGCATACTGGAACCAGAATTGTTTATATTAAGTTTATAAAAATATCTGATAACAGAATGCAGCAACTGACCAATCAGCAATGTAATAAAAACACCTACTATTTACCCAACAGCCTCTATAATCAGCCATCTTACCTCAGTGAACTTTAGGTTTAGCTGATTAGTGGTGTTTACTGAGGCAAGGCAAGGGTCATTATTACTATTGCTCATAACTGAACAATTCCCAGACCAAGTACTGAACTTTGGCCCGTAACTTGTCCCACATTTTTATGCAACAGAATGGTACCTCCAATTGATCAGGTTTTTGAAACTGACATCCACCCGCATATCATCATGGTGGCAGTGAATTTAAGAAGATAAATGTAACATGCTCAGTTGTGTTTTAGTCATCTTTTATATAACAAACAAATACTTTATCCCCCTGTCTCACAGACAAGGCTTAAGCCTAGTCCCAGATTAAAATGCATGTTTGAGCTGTTTTATCTTAAAATATGCCGGTGCCATTGTTTTGACTTTTTTTTTGTTTGTTTGTTTTTTGTACATGACAACAGTGCATGTTTATTTGACTTGTAAAGTATCATATATTCATATGAGAAAATAGACAAAAGCTAAGCCATATATTGAACAGTTAATAAACAAAACAATATGAACAATGTGGATCTACTTTTAAATTACTTTAGAAACCAAAAATGAAGAAAGACACATGAGGCACTTTTTTATTTGATTTATTGTAAATTGTAATTTACCCCAGTACAATTTTATTTTCATTAGTTTTCCTGTTCCTTTTTTGGCAACTTGTTGTTCGACGTATAGATCTATGCTCATTTTATACAGGTTTATTAAAAAAAATGGTGGCGAGTTTTGTATACGAAATAATAAAAAAATAAAGTTTGAATAATCGTTCTTATTAAGAATGGCGAAGTTGGCGCTATAACTATAACAATAATGACAGATCAATGCTAACACTGTAATCACTTTCAGAACATTGTTATCCAGATGATAAACAACAAAAACTGACAACCAGTCAGAATCCACCCGACTTTAAAGGTTGACAGACGACAAAACTGCAGCACTCGCTCATAATAAACAGAACATTATCGTGTGTTGGCGTGGACTCTGTTACTATTCTTGATGTGAATGTGCCTTTATTATAAATGATTAGAAAAAACTTTCACCATTTTGTGTATTAAGATTAATTCTTGTCTTTCGAGGTTCAGCATACGCACCAAATCGAGCATTTAAAGTCAGCATGAAATGGAAGTTGTGATAGTCTTATCTTCCTTATTGTGACGTATATCAGAGTAAACCGGTGTAGTGACAAATTGGATCCCCCTCCGAAATTGGGTCTCCTTTATGACCCCAAGCGATCTCATTGGTTCAAATTGCTTTTAAAGGGTTAGTTCACCTAAAAATGAAAATAATGTCATTAATCCGTAAGAACTTCATTCATCTTCGGAACACAAATTAAGATTTTTTTTGATTAAATCCAATGGCTCAGTGAGGCCTGCATTCACAGCAATGACATTTCCTCTCTCAAGATCCATAAAGGTACTAAAAACATATTTGAAACAATTCATGTGCGTTCAGTGGTTCTATCTTAATATTACAAAGCGACAAGAATACTTTTTGTGTGCCAAAAAGAAATAAACTTCTCAACAATATAGTGATGGGCCAATTTTAAAACATTTTAAAACCGCTCCGAGTCACTGATTCGATTCATAAAGCTCCGAAGCAGTGTTTTGAAATCAGCCCATCACTCTATTGTTGAAAAGTCGTTATTTTGTTTTTTTTGGCACACAAAAAGTATTCTCGTCGCTTTATAATATTAAGGTAGAACTACTAAACTCGCATGAATCAAAATATCTTAATTTGTGTTCCGAAGATGAACGAAGGCCTTACAGGTGTAGAAGGACATGAAGGTGAGTCATAAATGACATTATTTTCATTTTTGGGTGAACTAACCCTTTAATAGGTACTCTTTAGTGCCTGATTACAATTACAGTTATGATAAATGCTGTTTCAAATACGTTATAATGACCATTTATGTCTGTAATAGTTAGCTTATTTACTAGCATAGCATACAGATAAGTGATTAGCCTAATAGTTTATACACATATTTGCACTAGTCTCATCCTCAGACGTCACGCCTACGGACCGTTGGCTGAACGTCTGATGCATATGGCACACTTAACCGGAAACACTTCAGGACTTTCAAAGTCGTCATCTGGTTGGTTGAATTCTACAGGATGTCCGGGAGATGCGCGTGTCGCATTCTATAACGGTCTGCCTGGAAACAAATGCTGTGACGCCAAAAAACATAAAGTTATGTTTACCACAGACCTTATTTTACTCATAAATTGAAAAACCCCCATAGGAAAATCTCAAGGAAACCATTGGTGAATAAGTCTTCCAGGTTTTGATGCCACTATTGCTGTGATGTCATGTGAGTGACAGGTTGTCCCGCCCTCGTGCCTGTAAACACGTCATCGGAGAAGAAATGCCATTTGGGTCAGAGGGACGGGAAGTTATTCTGATTAAAGATTGAGGGCATATGAATTAAAAAAAATGATGTGCACAGATATCATGGCTTCAATATGACTGACTATGATTGTTTCCTCTCTGTAGGCTGACATCAAAACAATAATGAAATGAACAGAGAGCTACAGGAAGAACAGAGCCTCCTTCATTAAAGCCAGATACAGCGGATCCAACGAGCCTGAGAATCCCAGAGATCCCACAGTCCCGCCACAAGGGTCCATTCATCTTTGTGTAGACTGTCATGCGCCGCAACTAAAGTTTCCCTCCCAACAAACACTCATCTCACGTTCTTCTAGGAATATTGTGTCTGATGCAATGCTGACAATGCAAAGCATGCAAAACGGTTCATAATCTCTAACTCTGGCTTCAATAGGCACGTGTGAGCATGGCACGGCTGGGAAGCGTGTAACAAACGGGATTCTTGGGTTGTGATGTGATGGTTGTCGTGTGTATGAGAGAATGTGCCTTTTATAAGAAGCTGTGGCTCACATATGGAGTGATTTAACACTCTCAAACGAAATTGTATAGGAACATTTAATTTGCTACATTTAAAATGTATCATTTCTCAGGATTTAATATATTTTTAATAGCTATTCCATTGTACTGTGTAATTTAAGAATACATGTAGGCCTAGCTCATGTAGTGTATTTTATTTTATTATTTTTTTGACATCTTCCAGCCTTCAGCCCAACTATTGTCTCAATGCATAAATAAAACAAGATCTCACAAGGTATGAATGTACAATAACATTAGATGTAGTTTTTCTTTGGGAATGGGATGTCAACAAAAGAATGTTTCAGATAAACCAATTTGCATCAGCTAAATAAATTGCTTTATGAACTTCTAGGTGAAATATGTTTGCTATTAGACATGATTATGTTTTGTGATTATAAAACAATTGTTTCATAATTGCAAAAGCACTGCAAATATAAAGCAAAAAAGCAGCCCCTGTGATTTTAAAGAAAGAAGTCTTTTAAAATAGTCAAAAATACAGTAAAACATGTAATACTGTGAAATATTACTACAATATTTGCTAATTGAATATATTTTAAAATGTAACTTATCCCTGTATTTAAAGCTGAAATTTCAGCAGCCATTGCTCCAATCATGATCCTTCAGACACAATTTTAATATGCTGATGATTTGCTGATCAAAAAAACTTTTTTATTATTAATGTTAAAAATAGTTGTGCTGCTTAACTTTTGTGAAACACATTACAGCTTTGAGATTAATCGCTAAAAGATCGTGATTATTTCGTGGTTATTTCTTCACATTGGAACATTCAAATCTGCATTGGTGTGTTGGATCAGTTTTCATGTATGAAACAGCTTCATAGTATCATTATTTTTATGTTACAAGTGATCAAATTATCACAGAGATACTGAGATAAAGGTTTATAGCTTGAATATAAACACTGATGTGTATGGAACCGATCAAAATAGAGCGAATCCATTCAAAAGTAACTTGGCGCTTCAAATAACGATTGCATCGTTTACATCGTTACAAGTGAATTAAAATGTCTATCATTGAATCAGTCATTCAATTGATTCATTCAAACCTTGATTCATCCAGTATGAAGCACGTGAAGTATTTACGAGCGAGTCATTACATCATTCAACCAAACAGATTTTTTTTTTTTTAATAATTACGTTAATTCAAATAATTTAAACATTTTAAAGGTGCTACAGAGGATCTTTTCGTCGACTGAGAAACCAAAGCCTGTTACTGAGTTTTTGAAATGAGCGCATGCGTAAGAACAACCCCCCTCCTTCACAGCTCATTTCAAGGGAACGCCTCCCAAAACTCGTGCACGAGTATTGGAACACAAGTGTTTACCACCGGCATTCGCTGTGTCGTGTTAGTGGATTCATTATGTCGGACTCACCGCAGGTAACTCATGATCTGCAGTTGTTACTCCTGTCTCCTGACAAAAACATTGCATGCAGCGCCTGTGGAGTGTGGAAAGTTACCGGAGCGCAGGTCTCTCACATGGATCGTCACGGCAGTGATTGACAAGCCAGAGGGCCAATCGTTTACGCGTTGATCACGTAAACGATTGGCTGATGTTTTTAAGGCCCTACCTCGTGCACAGATGATGTATATTAATATTATTCCTTTCAGTGCACCTAATAAATAGTCTTTTATCAGTTAGTAAAGACAGTTTCAAGTAATATTGCAAAAATGTATAAAACAAAACATCCTCTTTAGCACCTTTTATTAGACTGCACCAATTAACATTTCATCAGAATGTCTAGTAAATTACATGTCAATGACATCCTTGCTAAATAAAGGTATCGATTTCTTTAAAGAAAAATATATTAACAAGCCTACACTTTTGAACAGTCGTGTAAATATAAGCATATATATATATATATATATATATATATATATATATATATAACGTTTTACATGTTCATTATGATATGAATATTTTAATTCAGTAACATTAATCTAAATTTCACAGCATTTATTAATCTTAGATTCTGAACAATAAAGCATTGTTTTTCCACTTAAACATGTAAATTCATTAATCAAATTTGGTCATTAATCAAATTTGTGACATTAACCATGCACACAAAAAGTGAAAAAGTTGTCACTTTGACACCTGCTGTCTCTAGAGTAGAAATGCAACCCCGATTATATTAACCAAACTAATATTGAGTGAATTATTTTTAATATTTCACTCATATAACGCTAATATTTTATACCTCACTGTGTATAAGTAATTATATCCATTCATCTAAACACACCACCACCATTATAATTCCATTATGCATCTGAAGATTGAAGTTGAGCAAACACAAACAGAACACCTCTGGATTCATGTTTTTATTTTCATTTAGATATGCATTTACACGCATATTATAAAGCAAATATACAAATATCAAGCTGTTCTGAACAAGTTAGAAATCAATCAGCCCTAGCCTCTGAAGTAATAATCGTACAGATACGGGCAGGAAGGCTCAAAACATAAGAAAAAAAAAAAAAAAAACACTAAAGAAATAGAAGGAACAAAAAACAAAAGAAAAACAAAAGCAGCTTGTGGCATTGGATCAGTCCCGGGAGATTTACTGAGCAGCACCAGAACGGCAGCGAGAAAGACAAACAGAAATCAACTCTTGAACTAGACCCGTGCGCTCACGGCACGGCTGTACACGCAGACAGGACCAGGATTAACAGTGCAAACACACGGGTCAGAGCCTCGAGTCCGAGGAGGCGTCCGTAAACTGTGAGTGCGTCGAAGTGTGCAGGGGTCACAGGGGTGACGAGTCATCGTCGGTGAGCCTGAGTGCTGTCTTTGGTAGGCGGTCGGTTGTGTAGTCCCTGACCGTTTAACACAGGGACGATAGGAAACGATGTCACGCCGCCTCGCTAACATTCAGCCTCATCCAATACATTTGAATTCATAAGACACAAACCGGAGGAACAAACATAGTTTTTCGATGATCAAAAAGGCACCATGAGTCGATACAAGAGAAAGAAATAAATCAGGTTGAAGACCTAAATGTGATTACCATCATAGCCTTTACAATGCATGTAGTTTGACAAAAAATATTTTTTTTAACAGGATGCAAATCCTTCTGATTCATAAATACAAACCCTTTGCACCCATAACAGTTCTATAAAGAATTATCAGTGGACTTGGCTTTGCAAGGACATTTTTTTTTATTTTTTTTTATTTTTTTAAACATGCCAGACTTGCTTCCTCCCCAAAATGGGTTTGGTCAAGGGTCCCCATCCTACCAGCAGGGGGCGCGACGCAGCTTTATTCAGCTTCTCACTGGCTTTTCAAATCAGAAGCAGCACCCTGCACAGGGCTTGAACATCTTTTCCCAAAAATGGAAAATAAGCTGTGACACTAGATGAGAGAAATGAAAAGAACCCCAAAAAAATTAAAAACACAATCATGTACAAGAATCATTGCTGTGAAAAGGGAAATCTACTACTGCCTGGTCCCTCATTGGCTCATCTTGTATGAATGATCTCAAAAAGAGCATCAGATTCCCCCCTGACTTCCTTGGTGCCTTTGAATAGTTGCAGATTTCTTCAACTAAAGCTATATGTTGGGTAACTGAGAGTATATGTGTGTATATGTGTGGTGAAGGTGCCTGAATACACGGGTCAATCACATGGAATCTGTCAAAAAAATGTCATGGTCATATTTCATCCCAAAATCACAAAGCAAGAAATTATATTTAAAGAAAATGAAGCCAATTTAAGAACAATAAGCTTAACTTTTATTATTATTTTAAAAAAAAAAAAAGTAAATTAAATGCATCTCTCCTTTCAATTCTCATGTCCATAATGAAAAGAAAAATCCCATTCTTATTACTTCAAAAATTATATATTTAAATTACAGTTGTATTTGAAGAAATGTGCTAAAAAGGGATAGTCCACCCAAAAATTATTTTGCCATCATTTACTCACCCTGGGTGGCTGTACAACTTTCATCTGTGGAATACAAAAGAAGACATATTGAAGAATGTTTGTAACCAAACAGTTTCGGTTCCCATTGACTTCCATTATCAATTCAATTCTTCAAAACATCTTTTGTGTTTTGCAGTAAAAACAAGTCATGCAGGTTTGGAACATGAGGGCGAGTAACAATAGCAATTTTCATCTTTGGATGGACTATGCCTTTACCTTGAAATTGTCAAAATACAAACTAAAATTGCCATAATACTAAGTTGTCCTAAACAGAGGCTTCATTTCATGCATGAAAGGAATGTTTTTTTTCATTTTGTTCCTTTTTAAAAATTTTGGGATGAACAATGAGCCGGACACATTTTGCAAGATTCCTCCACACACACGTGTTCCTCATTGGAGAGGTTATTCATCCCAGCGACCCTGAACACTGAAATAGAGGCATGTGTGATTGACAGCTACATCATCACCATTATCGGTGCATCACTTGCCACCCTACATTCATCTGTTGCCTTTCTGAATCTTATCTGATCTGTCGTCCATCTCTATGCACAGACTGACAGGCCTTTACGCAATCTGTCAATCAAATGGTAACCTTTGGTCACGGTGAGCTTTCTGAAACCTCGAGGCACATCCTGCCCTTGACTAGTGTAAAAATATTGGCGTTCCATCTCCAACATTCGAATTATCAACCGACCGGGACGTTAAACCTCCATGAAACCCTTACAGACTTTAACATTTTTAATTCAGTGTGCAATCCTTGGTAATAAAGTGGGTGTTGAGGTTAGCTGTGAAAGCATTTGGGTTAACTCAACCCGTCTGGTTATATCTCTGTTTGAATGCAGGCGTTGCGAACGGGACTAGCCGGCTGAGGAAGGTTGTTATTGTGTTCTTTAGGCGAGCTCTGACCCGCGTCAGCCGCACAGATTAAACTCACATTCTCCTCTGCAATGTAGCACAGGGGACGTTCTGCTGCTCCGTCAGGGGTAAGAGGGGCTACCGCAGCTTGTGGGAGAGTCCCAGAGGTGGGACAATTTTCCAGCCGGTCGTTCTCGACCTCAGGAAGGGGGCTGACCGCTCCGCCCGTGTTGGGATGTCGGATGTGAGACTCATAGCAAGGGGGTCTGCAGGCGTCCAGGTCGGAGCAGCTGAACTCTGAGAAGTGGCTGGAGTGCGAGTCGGCCACAGACGGCAGGCTGCCGCTCAGAGAGGGCGAGTCCAACTCACTGGAGTTGGTGCTGCGGCGCTCTAGCAGCTGGGCATCCATGTCTTCGCGCGTCTCGTTGATCTTGGTGCCACCGCTCTTTTTGCGCAGCTTGCCTTTACTTTTCTTTCCGGAGGAAGAGGACGAGGTGGAGGATGGCTCCTTGGCCCAGCGAGACGTAACGCATTTGCCCTCGTGCGGACAGCCAGCGGGGCAAATGCTGACTCCGGGCCCTCCGCTGCTGCCGTCGTCCATACTGCTGCTGCCGCTGTGGTGCCTGAGCTTCCCTCGTTTAGATTCCACATCCACCTGCACCTCCATACTGTTCCCATCTCTGCTCCACAACGACAGAACATTATTAATTACAGCTCAACTTCCTACAGTCCCTGATGCTACATTATTATTACATAAACAGATGTGTTAAGCAGTCTCAAAGTGCTTGTAAACTAAATTCTTTCAGTTATATAAACACAGACCTGTCCAGAGGCAAGTAGGCATTGAGAATGGATCCAGCCATTGCTTTGGTACTAGCGTTGTCACTGATTGTCCCCAGACTGACAGTACCAGACTCCCCACTCAGACTGCAACGCTCCTTTTGAACATCAGCTTGAACCTCCAACCTGAGACACATAAACAGCAAATTTCAGTCTTGTTCACACCAACCTTCATGTCTGGCATAATTTTTTTTTACCAAAAGCCAATGCATTTTTCCATTGGCTTTTGGATTATTGCGACTAGGCTCTGTGAGCAAGTAAAATTTATGATTCTTATATGTTGTTCATCATGATAATCTTCACAAATAAACAACTATGAATTTTGAAGCCTAAATACAAATCAGCAGAAGTAAACGGTTATAAACAGAAGTAGGCTATAAACAATTTCACTGAGCTTCCGTCTTCAAGAAACATTTTCCCTGAATATTTGAGTTAGAATAGTTTGCAGGGCCGTGATTATGAGAATAAGTGTTCAGCATGAAGATGTTTAATGTTCCAGACAACCTCTGTTACAGTTAAAGCATCAAAATGTACTCACATCCTTGCCAAAACTATGTATAATGGTCTTTTTGGACTGGGTCTTTTAAATTTGAGTTCACTTTGCACTTTGACTTCAAAAGACATGCCCCTTTAAGTTTTTTTTTTTTTTTTTGGCCAATAATTGTGCACGGCTTGACCTGTAAACAAGGTGTCACTGACCTGTTAAAGCAGTTGACCATGGCACTTCCTGACAAGCTGCCAGTGATGCTGGCCCCAGCAAGTGCCATAGTGCTGGCGTTCTCACTCAGGTTGTCTCTCATTGCTCCAATGCGTTCCATGTGGCTCCCGCTGGCACTCAGGCTGCCCGTCAGACCCCCTACACTGCCCTCACCAATGCTGGGGTTATGCCTTGTCTCTGCTACTGATGTGGTGTCTGTTGAGGCAGAAGGGGGACATTACAGCCGTTTATAAAAGTTTGAAGCAAACTATGACAGAAATATATTACTATTATACAATATTTTTAATGGAATATCAGTTTCATAAGATTTTTCATGCACGTTTTAATTTAAACAGTAAACCTCTTGTTCATCACTTTCTTTGCCAAAAAATAAAAGAATTGGTAAAATTTAATTTGATTACATTTTACAAGATAAATTAGATAGAAGTTTTAAGCATTCATTTGATAATACAATTGTATCAAATCATAAAACACAAAATCCAGAAAAATGCAATTTAATTACCACTTTCAAGGCCCAGAAAGGTAGCAAAGACATTGTTAAAATGGTCCATGTGACTGCAGTGGTTCAAACTTAATTTTATGAAGCGACGAGAATACTTTTTGTGCACATGAGCAAAACAAAAATAACAATTCAACAATTTCTTCTCTTCCCTGTCATTCCCCTACACCAGGGGTGTCCAAACTACGGCCCGCGGGCCAACTGCGGTCCGGGGATGAATTTAAGCGGCCCGCGGCTTGTCTATTAAAATATATAATGTGTGGCCAAGGGAAACATTAACGCACCAAAAGCGGAACGAAACGGTGCTAATTGTGCGCACCGCTCACAAATGTGTTTTCTTGCTGAGTGTCTCGATCACACGACAACTAAACAGTCAGCGAGAAGTGTTCAAGTTCGGCGTAAATGTTTCAGGTACAAGCTGCAAATCTCTCTGTGATTTAATTCAGTTTAAAGCCAGTTGAAAGCGCTGACTGAATCCACAACACTAACAGTTTTGTGCATTCCTATTTATATTAAATGTGTTCATAGACTAAATACCTTAAAGCCATTCTAGATATAAAAACAATATTTTTACTTTTTACCATGTAGTGAAGTGCCATATGTGGTTTAACCTACGGTGATCTAATTAGAGTACTTTTCATTTAAATAAGAATAAAGTTCTAACTCAGTAATAATATTTAAATTTCAACATTTAAAAAAAGAGGTTAAGTTTTATAGATATTGTGTATTAAATTTGCACCTGTGTCCTATCTCAAACTACTCTATCAGCTCAAGCTTTTGTCAAATCTGTTATGTTTTGAAGAAACAAAACATGTAGGCCTTAGAATTTATATATATATATAAATATATATATATATATATATATATATATATATATATATATATATATATATATATATATATATATATATATATATATATATATATATATATATATATATGACCCACTTTATATTAAGTGGCCTTAACTACTATGTACTTATATTTAAATTAATCATTTGATACAATGCACTTTGTGTACACACGTTTTTACATTGTACTTATATTTTAAAAACACCTGCATGTAATTACATCTGTAATTAATTTCTGTAATTACATTTATAATTACACTGTTGACCCATCCCTTAACCCTTACCCCACCCTTAAACCTACCCATACCACCAAACCTGTCCCTAATCTTACCCGTATCCCACCTCAATAGCTGCAAATGTGTTTTGCAATTCAATATGACCCCAATAACTACATTGTACTTATTTTTTGATGCAAGTACATAGTAGTTAAGGCCACTTAATATAAAGTGGGACCGAATAATATATATATATCTCCTGATATCTCTTACATATATTTCAAGTTGTCCTAAACCTCTCTGTCTCTAGCTTACACTGCACATCAGGACAAAAGTTATTTGTTCCCAGCGTTACCTAAGCTTCACGGGAATTATCTGGTGTTTGAGGAAAAAAACAACAACTTGATCCTTGAATATCAGTAGTTGTGTCTAGAAAAGGATAAACTCAAGGTCCCTAAATATGGCTCACCTTCAATACATTTCTAGTGGGACCCGTTTTACCCTGTAAAGCCTACACATCCTAGCACACTCCAGGAGGAGCACTTTAAACTAGAACACAATTCACACATTTGCATTAAGCCTGAGCAAGGAGGAGAGAAACTGTGAAATCCTGGGGGAGAGACAACCAAGACAGAGACTGTGAATGAGAGAATGACAGGGAGGAGGACAGATTCTGAAGGCTTTTTTTGTGTGTTTGCCTTCAGTTAGGTTCACTCACCAGTCACAGCAGCTCCGGTGCCCACGTTCATGTCGTTCTCATCATCAAACTCGATCCGCACTCCTTTTCCATTCCCCGCAGACACACCACAACCACCGCTACGGCACAGAGAGATGGGCACCACACCATAGACATATGCCAACATGATGGGCACTCCTATCCCTATGCAGACAAAAAAAAAATATATATATAATGGTTACACAATACTGCTACACAAGAAGTACAGCCACCTTTAAAATAGGGGTGTAAAAAATATCGATACACATGAATATCGCGGTATGTTTGGTGATACTGTCTAAATTATCAAAAACACTATCGATAGAATATGTAATATGTACTGCACGTTTTCCTCTCAGTAACAAAATAAACAACAAAAAAATGACAGCGGTGACAGCATAAAGAAAGCATGTGATCATAGCAATGTGGATATGTTTGCATCAGCTCTGTTCAGCACTTCAGTGAATTCTCGTTTATTAAGATAGCACTTTATACAATAGACTGCTTTAAAGCAAGCAGCTTTACAGTATTAAATATAAAAACAAACAGATATTCAGTCATGAAATGGACAATGCACAAGTTGTTAAATAGTTTAGAAATTAAAAACTGCTATACTGTGAACCTTTAAAATACATTCCAAAAGAATCCTGCAGTCACTTTACTACAAAATAGTGATTGTGATATAAATGCTAATTATACTGTATTGATTAAACAAAATAAAGTTGTTTGTAAGGTTTTGTGCATATGGTGGTGTGTTCTTTATTACTTTTTTTTCTAAAATTACATCCTTTTTCTAAAAAAAAAAAAAGCAATATATCACCTTTCTTACAGTATCGCAATATATCACAAAATATTTATATCGTAACCCCTGTATACGCATCATATCGCCAGATTCTTGGCAATACACAGCTCGACTTTAAACCAGAGATTATCAATTAAATTAGCATTTTCTGAAAGAAATACCTGGACAAGACCGCAAAAGAAGTCAATAACTATAAATGTTTAATAACCGTTCTAATTCTATGAGAATAAGGAATGCCTATATAATGATAACAAAACAGAGGAACAATATCGTCACAATTATTTTGTACATTTTTTCAAGCTGATCAATAAAAACACTGAATCAGCCAACAGCCAATCTGAATCTACCAGCCTTTAAAAAGTGTGATTCAAAATTCAATCTAGTTATAGTTATTATTTTTGGTTAAACAGGCCTTTAGTATTAAATTTGTAGTTAAGATTAATTTTAGGCTTTGGCTGTGCAGTGTAAAGACAGCTATAATTAGTTAATATAGCCAAGAAAGGCCAATAACAATTCAGCATACAAACATTACAATGACATCACTGTTGGTTACATTTTAAATGATGAAAAGGTCAACAGGATATTATACATTGTCTAATCTTTAATCTAAAAAACAAATTAAATCAAGTCTCTGTGTTTAGAAGGTGGGGCTGAATAAACTTATGCCACAGTCTGTGAAAACCCAACTAAAAGTAATTTTTTGTGATTCACTGTTTTCTACATAAAAATATCCTATATAATGTAAAGAACATTCTGTGAAAACATAACCTTGATATCTTTAATATTGACTGAGTAAGGCTATGTCAAAGATTTGAATTTCAGGCTTAGAAAATGCTTTTTGGAAATGTCCAAAAAGCATTAAAACATTTAAATGAATGGGGGTACCATAAGAGCAAGCTTTCAATGTTTTAATTGTAGAAACAATTACCAAATAAATTTACTGGAATGACTTGTATAACTTTATTTTATTAATAATCAGTAGAAAATCTCAATCTATTTCTGGGCTATTGTGTAACATTTGGAGAAAAACTGGGATGACGCAAAAAAAAAAAAAAAAAAAAAGTTAACCGGTCAGTTAAAAAAAACAAAACAAAACAAAAACTGCTTCAGTATATTCATTACAAATAAATTTATTATTATTATTATTGTTACAAAAGTTGTTCAGTCAAGAGCAGTGAGTGATTCCCTCTTTTCTTTTAACATTAATGATACAGACAGCAGGTTTATTAGCCCATATGTGACCCGTGCTGGCAAAATGAGTTGCAATGAGCAAATTTTAAAAAATGAGTTATTTTCACATTATCTATAAAAAAAACAAAAAAAACATTCAAAATGATGTATGATTTGTTAGAATCGAACAAAATTGTTTTTGTTCGATTCTAACACCTGTTTAAAGTCAAAAAAGTCAAAAATCGAGTTAAAGTTATCTGAAAAATGTGTCAATCAGTGATCAGTGAGATTGTTTTGTTTACATCAGCATGAGTTTGAAAATGACATTTCATTGGTTCAGATTCATGCCATCTAGAATTCGCTATGTATATTCACAAAGTTGGAATGCTGCACTTTACAAACACCAAACTAAAAACTGTATTTTTCATGGACCAAAATGATATTCACAGTTCTAGTCATCATCATCCTCCAGAAAGTTATCTTCTATAAGACCTGTTATTTCATAATTTGGGGGCAATTCCACAGAGATTTATAGCATTCAAGTAGTTTAAACAATCAGCTATCTTCCGTTCCTCGCGCTTCATAGGTGCTGCCCTGTCAGATCTGGAAATTTATCAACCCAAGCATCAGCATCCAAAGACCAAATTATTTTGACATGTAGCAGGCCAGGCATAAAAGGTCTTTAAAATAAGATGCTTATTTTGGCAGGATGTTCCTGAAATTTCTTTGCTGACATGAAAAAAATCTACACAGAAATCGAAACCCGGCTTAAGTTGCAATTTCATTGCCTTTCCCGGTACTGACCTGATTGTCGCTTGTGCAGATTGATATTAAAGTTTGTTTGCACTTTCTAATGGTAGAAAAGAACTGAGTGATACAAGAATCAGCAGGTATTTCTGTGTTGAAATAAAACCCAGAGACAAATGAAAACAAATTGTTAAGGAAGCCAACTTCCGGTATTTTAGTGCAAAATAATTCAATGTAGTATCAATAAAATCATTAATTTCAGTATTTTTCATTTATAAATGAAAATTTAAGTACTGCATCTCAAATCCCTTGGTATAATCTATCATTTACAGCAAAAATGCACTTTACCCATTTTCATCATTTTTATGGCTATGACTACTTTGTAAAAATAAACAAAGTAGTTAGATTATGCGACTTTAGCTGGGGTTTCACAGACAGGGTCACAATTGCAGCCATTTAATACTTAGGGTTATGGGTTCAGAACAAACAAAGTTCTTTAATAATAGTACAAAAGCAAACTGCTGTTAATTAAAGTGACTCAATAGGCAGAAAAAAAAAAAAAAAAAAAAAAAGAGTTGAGTCTGCTTACCGACAGTGACAGCGGCAACCACTGGAGACACAATCACTGACAATGTCACCCCGCCGGCTATGACAAGGTTCCTCTTGTGCTTAGAGATGTCCTTTCCCTCATAACGATTATGAATCTGAAGTAGATGGATTCAAATATTGAGTGAATAAACATCTGTCTGCCGTCACACTGCTCATTCATTATTCTCAATTAAATTACGCTTTGGTTACTCATAATGCTAGCATAATTTCCAACTTGATAACCTAACAAGAGCCTCTTGAAGATCAAACAAGGCTGATAATTGTGTGATAAGACATGTAGGTCATCATATTTCACAGTCTGTTTATCTGACCTGAATTCTAACTGAGATGTGCACGGTTATGGAAATCACTTCATAATGAAATTCAGATTGAACAGCACATATCTGAAGTGCTATTAATCATTATAAAAAGTGACCCAGTTTGCAGTGGTTTCATCTGGTTCAGAGAGAAGCTGCATATTAACTCAAACATGAAACCAAATCTTAAATGTAGTACACAAATTATACTACATGACTCATTTGCTAGACATAAATCTCAAATCTATTAATACAGATGTAAGAATAGCACTTGCCAAACTGATTTCAACATGCTGGCACCATTCTAACAGGGTTTATAATAAGCAACAATGTTTTTCTAGTCAGATAAAATGAAAGCCCTTATCATGTAGTCACGACAAAGGAATTTGAAGAAACTGGTTCACAAAAGGAGCTGTCAGAAGAAAAAGCTCTCAAATTAAAAAAAAAAAAAAATCAAATATGTCTTGGTGCAGTTGCTTTTATGTCTTAAAAGCAACTGCACTGCAGGTTTGCCGAAAAATCACCAAAATAAAAGCTTATGGTTTAAAAAAAAAAAAAAAAAAAAAAAAAATTACGATTACTGTATTTTTTACAGTTGTACTATATAATTTATTAAATTTGTTTACAGTATAATAGCATTATTATTATTTTTTTACTTTGTTTGATGTTTTTATTTATTTTTCCATTTCATCATAAAAAGAAAATCTATTTTTATAGTCCTTCTTAAGTGGCCAAAAACTAGGAATGGCCTATGAAAACTCAATTGGAAAGAGATTAAGAACATTTTTTTAGCATTAAATTGTTTATTTTCTATGCCAATGCACTCACCTACAAAATAACCCCAATGTTTCTAGAATCACTTCTTTCCTAATAGAACTATTTAAGTCATATATATATATATATATATATCTCAAAATATTTTTCTGAATTTGTTTTCAGTCCACTTATTTCACATTGACAGCTACTCTCAGTTGTAGAAGAAAGACTCTTGGCACCATGCTGACATTAATTACTACTATGGCAACCAAATATGATTAGACTGTCTGGGGAAAAAAGGATCTGATTTCATAACTTGCGAAAATGTGCAGACAATCAATGCAAAAGATTGGGTTTTAAAAAACAAAACAAAACTGAATCGGGTACAGCTGAATGAAATCTTTTCATTTTTTCATTCTCAACATTCAAAGAGTATTTGGATTAGCCACCCACCTTTCTACCAACATACACAGGAATCCCAATGATCATTGCTGGTATGGCAATGCCAGCAATCAGTGCAATGCCAACTGGAGCACCCACAAGTGTCCCCAACTGCCAAAGGATTTTCTTCTTCCTGCTCCAGGGCTTCTTACCCCAGAATGTGCATCCTGAAGGACTGTGTCAGAAACAGAGAAATTAAACCTAGAAATGTAACATTAGCACAAAAAAAAAATTCTTACCACTCCAACTTTGACCTTCATCCATTCTCACAGTTTCAATAATGCAGTTACGTCTGATTTATGTCATTTGGCTTTATATTGTGAACATTGCAGTGGTCTTCAGTACACTGACCTTAAGTAGTGCAGGTCAGAGATCTCCTTCATACAGAGCCAGCAGAACTCACAGCCACACACAGCACAGGTCATGTGATTACAGCTGCCATCATTCATCTTAATGATGTAGGCTGCACAGCGGGGACATGGCTTTATGTCATCGGCTTTGGGGACACAGAAACAGCGGTTAAAACAACTCCTTGTTGACATGATGTCCGAGATTTTGAACGTTTTCACATTAGGTTTGATCATTTTGTACAAACCACAGTATTTGATTTCATAAGGGAGAGATGGCATTCTTATTCTAGAGAGAATTTGATTGGTTTTAGAGCAGTGATTCTCAGCATTCGTGAATCTGAGGCCCCCCACTGTTCAAGACAATTGTTTTTCTGCTGGGAACAATTTATTAAATTGTAATAATTTATTTTGAAAAATGCATTATTCCAGAAGTTTCAAGAGCTGAATATTAGTAATGGTTCACAGTCTTTATTAGAAATGAATTTACATGACTTTCAGGTCCAGATTTACTAACAGCTTGCAACAGCGCAAAACCTCTTTTGGCATTCAAAAACTACTGTCAGGATTTACTAAAGACATACGGTGTCCAAGGCTTTTCATTGCTAATTTCTCACAGTTATTTATGTTGTTGACCTTATTGCATAAGCATTTGTAAAAGTTTCCCTTTCAGATGCAAAATATATGGAAGAAGAGTATTTAAATAAATCATGGAACGTAATTTACCAATGTTTGCGGTAGTCAATTTACTGGTAATTGCACCATTATTTAACACCTAATAAAGGCATTTCTTAACTCATTTTGCACTAGACATGTTATGAAAGTTGTCGCAAGAAGGAGAAATGGCAGAAAACAGACAGTGTGGTAGAAGAGAGAGAATTTTCTCCACTCATGTTCATTTATCGTTCATTTTTCGTTATCCAAACATATAGTTTGCCAAGCCACGTTATTTCTAATTTTCTGCACCAGATTATCATTGGCTCTGTTTGTTTGTGACCCTATAATAATTTGTGTTGTGGTCTTTACTTTGCACACTGACAGTAGATGTGGTCTCATGCTAATTTGTCCTGTTTAGTAAATCTGGCCTTCAGTCATTTCTGATTATGGGATTTTTATTTATTTATTTTGATCGACAAATAGCAGTTTCTACCCAATAAAAACATATGCAAACCAAACTGCTGTTCATTTGAATCATATCCCAGACTTTGGTAAGGCCCACATCTGACATAACAGATATCACACCAATTAAACAGACCAAACTTTGATGTTAAGTGGCCATGGTTCTTCACCAAAAGCCCTAAAGGAAAAATATTTTTAGGCGCGTGTTAGTTTGTGTTTTGTGGGCTTACCAGCAGCGCCACTCTCCTGGCTGTAGCTGAGTGACGACGATCTGAAGGGCCTCAGCCGGAGGCTCTGAGCTCTCTGCTGTCGTGCGGCGTCACAGGTCTGATTTGGGTGCCACAGCTGTTTACAGTGGTAACAGAACTCCGTTCCGCAGCCCTCACGACCACACGTGATCTTTGGACAGCTGGCACAACCGAAGGCAATGACTGCATACCTGTCAAATCAAACAGACAAATACTTTCACAGCTATACACAAGCATACTACAAAAGATGCATTAGCTCATACACATCTGAGGACACCCATCAAGTCAGAAAAAAAAAAAATCAAGATTTATATATTAGTACGATTACAGGAAACTAATTGTTTACTAATAATTCATGTTTGTTCATTATCTAAAACAAACATGCCATGTTATATAACTGCAGCTATCTGGTAACAGCATAAATGGCGGGTCTTTTTGATCAATCTAGATTAACAGCCCTGCTAATTTAAACTGATGGCATCATCAGTTACCATAGGCAATGGTCATCATGACCCAACCTTTATTAATGAGAGCCAATCAAATGTAAGATGTGCTTTCCTGCAGGGATAATGGTTGTTGGAAAGTCACAAGAGGGCAGATGCTACAGGATCAGTCAGTTGTTCCAGCAACACAGACATGTTCTCAAAACCTCATGAAAGAGTCTTATGTTTGCATGTGGACTGACAAAATTACAATTTAATTTGATACAAAAGAAGCTACAACTCTGTGGCGCAAACCAGATGCCATTTTTCTGAACTGTCTGTTTTCAGCCTGAGAAAAGCCTCCATGACCTCCACCAACAATGTGGCCTTTGTTATTAGAGTTGCCCATATTTCTAGAGGAGTCTGAGAGAGTAAGAGTAAAGTGTAAGACCCCCCCCCCCGTCTGATCTACAATCAACCCTAACAAAAGACAGTAATGTCAAAATAAGGATAGTGACAGCACAAGAACAAAAGTCAAATGAGTTTTCCAGTCCACAGCACAAAGAAAGCACTGCATGTAACACAGCATGAAACCTGACACATAGCCTTTCCACTAAACCGAAAATATGTGCAAATCTTTAAACATTGCATATGTTTGTCTTCCAAGAGTGTAACCTCATTTGCCCTGCAGTGCAACAATGCAGAATCAATGCAACTCACTCCGACTGCTATTCACATCAACTATGAACATGCTCTACTAATGTCTGGTAGCCAAAAAGTGTCCAAATACTTTATCTTCATTATGAACAGTAAGGCTATAAAGTATTTTTTTAAAACCCAAAATACTTTTTGCAAAATGTCTGCTTAAAGCATGCTTGTGCAACCTTTATTTCAATATTAGGGTCGCTTGCTTTTATCCTATTATCTAATACAGAGTTTTATAACCTGGGGGCCACCTGAGTTCTCTTGTAGCTCTTTTCACCAGAATAGTTCACGGTGAAGTGAACTGGAGCCTGTTGAGAACTGGCAGCATATTTCCACAGACACGAGGAACGAACAGTGACGTATTGCTGCTACATGTTTACCTGACGATAAACAGTCTAAAATCTAACGGTGCGCATCCTGGTGTTTGTGCAGGCACTTCTGTTTTGCTGTCCACAGTATTGGGAGTGATCCTAGCATATCGGCAGCTCGCATAAACTCCCGGTACTATCATTTGTACGTTCTCAAACAAGTTTAAATTTATCTTTAAATAGGACAAGGGCTGGGAACTTGCACTAGAACTGTTGAAAAGGGGTATTGGAGAGAGTCAAGTCCACATTATTTTGAGGCTATTCACACAGTCTGGAGCTTTTTTATTGTCTATGTACATGCAATAAATGTTTTATGCTCACCAAGGCAGCATTTATTTAATAAATTTTGTTGTCTTCACTGACTGCATGCAAAAACAAACATACAGTCCAACGAGTATAGTCCGATTTAAGAACACTTTTCATGAAATGGCCAAGACGACTCATGAAATCAGATAAAAGTTTGTATAAATCTAATAAACTGAATCTCCTGAAACCAGAGCAGTAAACATCTGACTCCCTAATTAGATATATTATATTTAGTTAATATTTATACACCACCATTCAAAAGTTAAAAAATTGTAATGTTTTTGAAAGTCTCTTATGCTCACAAAGGCTGCATTTATGTAATCAAAACTACAATAAAAACAGTAATATTGTGAAATATTATAATTTAAATTAGCTCTTTTTTATTTGAATATATTTACAATTTAGTTTTTTCCTGTGAAGGCAAAGCTGAATGTTCAGTCAATGTTTTTCAGTGTCATGTTTTTCAGTGTCCTTCAGAAATCATTCTAATATGCTGATTTGGTGCTCAAGAAACATTTCTTATCAATGTTGAAAATAGTTGTTATTGAAATGTTATAACCAGGGGTGCACATAACTGGTACGCAGGTACGCATGCGCGACAAATCAGGAATGCGTAATGCCACCTGTGTTACTCCGCGCCTTTGCATACGGACTGATTTTGTCATCTAGACTTACAATTTACATGTTACTTGTCATCCGCGATGTCCAAAAAGCAACAGACATTAAGCAGCTTCTTTGGCGTTTCGCCACTTACAAAGAAACGTCAACTGGAGCCAGAGTCGAAAAAAAGATTTTTTTCGGAAAAGGGGCTCAAAGATGTGCCGTGGCTTGAAGCTAACGACGAGCACACTGAAATGTGGTGCAAGATTTGCCGCTCAAATCCACATCTAGCAGACAAAACAGGTGTGTTTTATAAAGGCTCAAAGAATTTCAACCATCCTTTATTTGACAAACATGAAAAGAGCAAGGAGCACATGAATGTGGTGCAAGCCATTGCTAATAAACATGCTAGCCAAGAAGAAATGTCCAGTCGCCCACTTGCCAGATGGCGAGACAAGCTGAATGAAGAACAGCGGAAAGCTCTGTTTAACATTTTTCTTCTCGCCTTACATAAAGCTAAACATGCACGTCCCGTGTCTTCTTATGAGGATATTCAGTTACTGAAGCGGCTAGGAATAAATGTCGGAGGTGCTTATTCACGTGAAGGGGGCACACGGATCATGCAAAGCATCGCCTACGCCATCAGCGGGGATTTACGAGCCAAGTTGCAGTCTGCTGAATTTTGGGGGCTGCTTTTTGATGGATCTGAGGACATCACAAAAACTGAGCAGGAAATCGTTTACATTGTGTCCGTGTCCAGTAACGGAGAGTTTACCTCAGACTTTATTGGACTGATTGAATTGGGTGCTGACCGAACTGCGCAGGCCATAACAGACAGACTTGTGAGACTTTTCCAGGACACAGGCTTGGATGACTGGACAACAAAGTTGGTCGCTGTGTGCACAGACAGGGCTGCTGTCAACGTCGGTATGTACAACGGCGTTGTGCCAAAACTCCGGCGACTTGCTGTGGTTGGAGAATCACGCACACACACTGGAGAATTGCGCAAAATCAGCCGATCGCAACGCTCCTTACTGTTTCACATTTAATCGCTCTGTGGTCAAGCTGCTGCAGTTTTATTTACAAAAAGGTGGAGCAAAAAAAACTGCTGAACTGAAGAAGCTGTGTGAAGAAAATGGGATCTCCTTTGTGAAACTGGGTAAGTTTCATAATAGGGGTGTAACGGTACACGTATTTGGTACCGAACCGTTTCGGTACAGGGCTTTCGGTACGGTGCACGTGTGTACTGAAGCATTACATTGCAACCAATATTCACCACCAATAACCGCAATAAGCTCTTCGTTTTGTTACTTTCGATAAGAAACAAAGTGTCATCCTTCAAATTCTGTACACGAAATCATGAAGTTTAAACAGAAAATGCCATTTTGACGTGCTTTGATGTGGGGTGACAGATCACTGTACAGGCGCCTCAGTTCAACCAGCAGCGCGAGCGCGGAGCGCAAGTGAAAGTGTTAATCTCTTCCTCAATACTAGTTACAGAATAAACATGAAAGAACATCTGAAGGTATGTTGCAAGATTCAGTACAACTTACTGAAACGGTCATCTCTCATGTAAACGCTCATTCAGTGTTTCAATGGTGGAAAGACATCAATGAAAGCGTCCGTATTCAACAATATGTCATGATGCATTTACCTCAGAAAAGCCATTCAGTGTTCACAGCTTGTTAGTTCGCTAGAGAAATGAACTCTTTCGCTTAATATATGCACTCTATTAGCCAATATATTCATTATTTTACTTAATCTTTCAGTGATATCCTGATTAGGCTATTTAATGTATGTTTAAATAAATCTGATGTTAAAATAACAGCCACTGTGTAGAAATGATTATATTTCAACAACAAATTGGAGTAAAAACATTTAGAAGTTAATGCAAAAACTGCCTTAGGTGCAGCTTACAGGTTTGCATACAATTTGTTATTTGAGTGTTGATTATTTTATCTAAAAATAAAAAGCAATTGAATTTAGGCTAATAGTTTGGGCTTCTTTCAAGTTAGGGCTCCCTACATAGTTTATAGCATTAGCAGAGATCATTTTTTTTATCCTTAAGAAACTTTTAGTTTTAATTTAATTTAATATATTTAAAGACAAAAACACAATTTGTTCAGTAAACCTCTGTTTAATAATAAAAAAAAAAGCAATTTTATGTTTAGTTTTCTCTCCACCTGCTGTACCGAAAACTGTACCGAACCGTGACTTCAAAACCGAGGTACGTACCGAACCATGAGTTTTGTGTACCGTTACACCCCTATTTCATAATATCGTATGGTCTGCATGGAGGCATGAAACACTGTTAAAAATATCAAGACTATTGCCAGCCCTTAAAATGCAACTGGCTACAAGTGATAACAGTGACTTGCAGCATATCTGCACTGAGCGTTTTCAGTGCTTTCTGTCAAATATGCTTGACATTGGTAGCATTTTGAAGACCACATCCAGTAAGTTTCAGAAGGAAAATCTGACCATTGGAGAATGTAAGGATGAACTCATGGTTGCCATTGGACAGTTCACACTTCTGTTTGATGGTGAAGGCCACAGGGCACACACTGTTTCTAATGCTGACGCTGACAGAGACTAGACAAACTTACTGAGAGGATTAATTGAAGAGTTTGAAATCAGATATGACTCATGAGATAATTTCTTAGTATTTGATCCTTCAACATGGCCTCAGGAAATGCAAGACCTCCACAGTTTTAAGAAACAAGTTTGCAGCATTCTCAAGAAATATGAGGCCACATTGAAACTTGACAAAGACACCACTGTGACAGAATGGATGCGCTTAAAGCAGGCAGGAAAATGCCTGGGAGCCTCTTCTGTGTATGACTTGGTCCAAATAGTAAATACAAGTAACCCAGTTGCTTACTCCTACATCGACAAGGTGGTTAAGCTGTCCCTTACACTGCCTTTAAGCAGTGCAGCTTGTGAGAGGATTCTCACATCTCAAGATAATAAAAAACCAAGTACAGATCCCGTCTGTCACATGCTCGTCTCTCAGCCCTGATGCAGACCTGTCAAAGCAGACCACAGAGACATTTGACCCAAAGCAAGCTGTTGACCTGTGGATGGAGACAGCTAATCGTACGCTAAACCAAGGACAGGGAAGTGCATCTGCAGCATCTTCATCATCTACCATGCAGGAAGCTGAAGAAGAGGACAGTGGGGGTGACACTGAGGAGGGCAGTGAGGAAGACTGCACTTAAGACCACACTACATATGGGGTGAGTACCAAACACCATCTCCTGGTCCTCACTTGAGTAACTGACCGAAAAAGTTATGTGCACCCCTGATTATAACACTTTTCTCTGGTTCACCTGTATCTGATGTTTGGCCCTCGAGCACAAATGCTTTTGGACAATACACAAGAGTAAACAAATACATGCAAACTTTCTTGATAGGAGGTGCACTTATCCATTTCCAGAAATCTCTTTATGATCACCCCTCAAAGCATACCACAAAATGGCAACCTGCCATGATGACACATTGACTAGTTCTTGTTTTCTTACATTCTTGTTAATGCTTTGATGCTTGTTTAAAAAGTACCTAGCAAAAGTACCTAATTTATCAACCTGCTTCAGCACACCTGCCTTTGTATTTTCAAGTGACCCTGAAGAGCATGGTTGAAGACTTCAGCACTAAAGTGACAGTTATAGTAGTGCCCATTGAGAAAATAAACAAGTGTAAACGATTATCAAAAAGGACAAGGGAAAAAGGCAGCTCAAAAAGTCATATCATTTAAACAGGGCACAGCTGGATGCAAATCTGTGCAGAGACAAGTGCTTAGCATGACAAGACATGTTGCCAGGCTCTCCACTGGCCTGATAAAAGACTCCATTCAAAGTGACAGTGTCACCAGTGTCAGGCCTTCAAAAGCGCTGATCACAACACAATACAGTGCCTTTGGCTTGTGTAAACTTCAGATGACGTCCCAGACAGATTTGGCTCAGAGTCCAAGCTGAGCAAAAAGAGAAAAGCTGAATCCCTGCCCATTATCACAGTGTTCATTGTAACAAAATTACCAATTAATAGGGCTGTGACGGTGGCAAATTTTTACTACCGCCGGTGTTGCGGTGGTGGGGTCCAAAGGGGGGCGGGGTTTGGTTGTGTGTATATATGTATATATCTGATTATATAAAATCAGAGGTTGTGTTAGACTTGCGTTTCACCGTCATTTTGATGGACAGAATCGTAAAAAAATCCATCATAATCAATTACCCGTCATTTGAATTTTGTATATTTTGATAAGTCATTTAATAGCTTCTGATTTAGTCAACATTTTCATTTTTATTCATGAACTTATAAGATAAGCAAATAGGCATAGGCTATGCATTTATTTATACTATGAAAAGAAAGTTGATCAAATACTGCGTCACTTTTCAGTTATCCTGAACACTTGTCACGGATTGTGGGTGAATGCGATCACCATTTCCTCTTTAACACTGTACAGAACGAAATAAACATGAAGGAAAATCGAAAAATATGTTGAAAGATGTAGCTTACCGAAATCTGTATCACATCAATCATCAGTGTTGCAAACAATTTCACATAACAATATACCTCAGAAAAGCCATTCATTGACCATAAACTTATAGTCAGTAAAAAAAAAATAACAAAACTTAATTATGCAAGTAAGCATAAGTAACTTTATTATTATAAAATTGACTTAAACTATGGTGCTCGTCTGTTTTCATTTTATTCTGGAGACTGAACTCGCGCTCTGCTGCCACACTGGAGCGCGCTCACCACCTACTGGACAGGGGTGGGAATTACATTTACAAGCTACATAATCTGTCAAAAAGACGGACGGGCTGCAGATTTTTTCCGCCACTGCTAAAAAAATAAAATAAATCAATCATTAATGACGGAAAATTTTCGGTTAACGCGACCTCATATTATATATATATAAAAAAAAAAACACTACCGCCGGTGACACTCCACGACGGCAACTTCACCACCGCGGTGGCGCGGTTGTCATGCCTACCGTCACAGCCCTACCAATTAAAACTCTCTGGGGCCTTTAATAAGAACATTTATACTACTTTTCAAAATTTTGGAATCAATACTGTTATTTTTAACTTTCTATTCAAAGAATCCTTAAAAAAAAGAAAAAGAAACGTAAAACAAATAATGTATATCAGTTTCTACAAAAATGTTAAACAGCAGAACTGTTTTATATTAGTTTTTTTTCTGTAGCTTACGATACTCCTACATCAGCGCCAGGGGTTACTTTTGTGCTGGAAGCTAGTCATTTTAGTGTATAAAGTTTTAAATATGGAAATTTTTCTTACAAAAGCCCATCGCTTCACTTCAGAAGGCCTTTATTAACCCCCTGGAGCCGTATGGATTATTTTTAGAATAGATAGATGCATTTTTTGGGGCTTCAAAATCGCATCCCCCATTTACTAGCATTATAAAGCTTGGAAGAGTCAGGATATTTTTAAATAATACATCTCCGATTATGTTTGCCTGAAAGAAGACACCTAGGATGGCCTGAGAGTGAGTAATTTTTGGGTGAATTAACCCTTTAAGACTGTAGCTCGACTATGTTAAACCTAGGGTAGCTTAGCTCAATTATAACTGTGCATGTAAATGTATATATTGACACTTCTAAAGTCAATTTAGGTAAGAGGCTGTTTATAAATGCTCTCACACAGACACACACAAAATGACCTCAACTTTTTCCTAAGACTCGCGTGTCAAAACAAACAGCCCACAAATAAGCAAATACACACAACATGCAGACATAGCAGCTGTGGCAACACAAAGGCAGCTGTAGCAACATCACAGCCATGCAGTTAAACCAAAGCAACATAATCAAGAAAAAAAATGTCATGGAAACCCCGACTCCAATCATGCTGCTATAGCAACAGTATAGCATAGTGCTGTACTGGTGATGACAATCCAACAGTATCACATAGGGTGTAGAGTGCAGAGATGTTACATCAACATCATAATTAGGGCTGTCACAATTGCTCAAAATTATAGCACTCGATTTTGAGAAAAAAAAAAAAAAAAAAACTATTTCACAGACTAGAATCCATTAACCGCATTATTAGAAAGTTGTCAATGGCTGCACGATATATTAAAACCATTTAAAATCATAATATAGCATAGTGCCATTGCGAAATCACAAATGCTGCGATTCAGTTAAATGAATATACATGCTACGGGTTTCAGGGTGTCACTTTATTTACGTGTGCAGGCTACGAGTTTATTCTGTCTCAGAGCGACTCCATTCTCAGTAAATGCTGCTCCACACAAACTCACTCTCTGCGTATGCTGTTTGCTTGGGTTTCCAATAGCATGCATTTGGGAATGCATAAAGTCTGACGCGCTTTGCGTTTCATGCTAAGTGTTGTGGTGTTATTTAAATGCATGGAGTGTCTCTCTGCAGCTCTCCATATCTGCACATGCTGTGAGTTTGGGTTGCTCATAACATTCATCTGGCATTCTACGCAATATGTGCCAATTCACCAGATTTGTAACATAAATCTGTTATAAACCTAAGCTAACACAGAAGAATACATCAGTGTTACTAAATATGCAAACTGTTCATCACAATTTTAAAATAAGTTTAAACCCTCTCTGAGTTTGCATGTTTTGATGTCCATATCTTGTTCACGAAATTACTGTGGCTGCTACTTTTTTATTGTAAAGACGTGACCAAATATTAAAGATTAAGTGGACATTTGAATTAATGAATTAATGACATTTGACTTGATCATGCTGTAAAGTGCAACAACAATCAGCTGGCATTTGGCGCCATATGCAGCAGTTGTTATAAAATGTAATATACACAAATTGACTTTATTTTAGACTATGTATATTACATTATGTATTTTAAGTGTTGTTCAATAAAACCATACAATTACTTGCTTTTTACGCTTTATTTGAACCAATTATTATTGCCACATTGTTGTTATACCCATGTATTTTAAGTCACTTTAAAGGTTATTGTTCACTTAGGTCTATTTTATTACCACAAAAAAAAAAAAATGTACTTGATTAATCACAAATTTGCAAAACAATCATTAGTGACAGCCCTAATTGAAAATTTAATATGCTAATTTTTAATTAATTATAATTTAAATATAGATGCCAATTACAACAGTTTTAAAAAGTTATACATTTCTCATCCAAAATACGATTCTTGACCAGGGCTATTATAATCTAAAACCATTGAAAAAAATTTAATAAAATTGTTACTTAAATTAAAATATATATAAAAAATCATAGTATTTCAACAATGCTTAAAGAACACTGCTAATTTTTTGACCTGGCACTGGTTTCATGTGTGCCTGAGCTTGGACAGCTATGATCTGCCACTGGTCCATGCTACAAATGTATGCAGAAAGTCTGCATATGAATGTTCAAATGTTTTTGGTCAGTAAGATATTTTTTGAAAGAAATTAATACTTTATTAAAAAACATGTCGCATTGATTAAAATTGGCAGACATTTATAATGTTACAAAAGATATTTATTTCAAATAAATGTTTTTTTTTTTCTTTTCTTTTTTTAAAGCGCACTTACCCGCAGTCCGGAGCAGGGCACCAGCGGCAGTCAGGGTCCGCCACCAGCCAGCGGCGCAGCATGAACTCCTCGTACTTCTCCATGAGTACACGGTCATTGAGTATCATGCGGATGTCGTGAGGGTTGAATCGCTCCGAGCACTCTGGGCAGCTGATGTTGACCCTACTCTCAGATATCTCGATGCGTAGATACTGTCGGAGGCAGTCGGCACACGAGCGGTGGTGGCATGTCATGATGTCAGGGAAACGGTCTCTGGTGTGGCGCAGCAGGCACAATGGGCACTCCAGCAGCTCAGAGGTGGAGGCTGAGGATGAGGAAGATGAAGATGAGGTGGAGGCCACACCGGGTGCAGACAGTGCAGAGGCATGGTCCTGCTGCTGGCACATTTCCGAGTGCACGCTCTCCACACTGGCGATGCCATCCACTCCAGCGGCTAGTGCCCGTGATTTGCGGGATTTGGGGTCCCCACAGCGACGACGGAACAGTGAGCGCAGCGAGATGCGGCGCTTTTTAGGAGTCTTCCGTACAGAGGGTAGACTGACGGATGAGGCGGCAGAGGCAAGGTCCCTCTCGGACCCCTGCTGCTGCTGATGCAGACTCATTTCTCCAGAGGAGGCACTGTGGTTTCCAAAGGACTGGGAAGCTTCTACAGGAAGGGAAGGGGAGGAAGAGGAGGAGGGGGAGGGAGGGGAGAGAGAGGGAAGGGGGGACAGGGTTTTCAGAGGGGAGTGCGAGGTGTTAAGACATGGTGGTGAACTCTCAGCAAGCTGCTCCCTTGAGCCAGGCAGCTGAAGTTGGGACACACGTGTCAGTTTGGAGTCACCAGGCTGGATCTCGACCTGATCTGTGAGAGAAACAGAGACAGAAACTAAGTTAGACAGATTGCACATCTAACACAATGGAAGACAGACCATCTCATTTGAAATATATTTTGTTGATGATTCTACATAATTTTCAGATGTCAAAGCATTTATGACTACAATTTTTATAATATTTGCAACCATTTACAATTTAAAAATAAGTAGTATGAGGAAAGATTATTTGTGGTAGTGAAGATACAAGGGATACAAGAAGATACAAGAAAAGAGATGTGGAGTGAAAGCAATAAATTTGAAAATTAAATAAATTAAACATGTCATTTCAAAACTATAAGATTTTCTTATAACCAAAGATATTTTGATTTTTTTTATGTCAATGTGCACTAAATCGGTTTAGTTATCAACATTCTTCAAAATATCTTTTTATGTTCCACAGAAGAAATAAAGTTAAACAAGTTTGGAACGACATGCACATGAATAAATTTCACTTTTGTCTTCCTTTAATGCTGAATAAAATTTTACAGAAAGTCGCTGGTTACTAAACATCTGACTCACTATAAATAATATATTTACACAAACAATATAAAACAATGTGTTGAAAAAGAGAATTGTGTATAGAAATACAAGTATACAATATGCAATAAGTATGCATAGTAATTGTTTGGTTCACAAATTTCATGTGAACAGCAAGTTTAAAGGTTGAAATTGATTCCTGCTGTCTGAAAACTCTTTAAAACACTGCCAAGATGAGAAGAACTGACTCAGTGGAAAAGTTGATGAAAGGCTGAAAACGGCAAGTTCACAGTAATGAAACAATTACAAAAAGACTGCAGAACCACTTTTGAACGGGACATGACATCACTGATACTGTAAAAGGACATAAACTATTGCCACATAAACCATGTTAAGGAACCTGAGACAGCAGAACAGAATGTGACAGAAGAGAATGAGTATACGTTTTGTCATTCAGAGATAAGTTCTCGCCCTGCCTGCAGGCCTTTCACAAACACACCAGTGAAGCTGTGGTCTATAACGCATCTGCTCTGCCTCAAGAGTTCTGAGCTCACGTTTCAGACTTCAACAGTAGTGATGAATCAAAGTGTGAGATGAAGAGTATCAGTCTCAATTGATTAGCACAAAGACTTAATACAAAATAAGGAAGAGACTCATCTGAGCTTCCCAAAAATGCAGCAGTCTGTCACATGAGAGGTCATGGGAATAACTGGACATTTACTTAATGACTCACAAAAATAAGGTGTTTTCCACAGTCTCTTTGACAGTATGCATTAGCTGTTTCTCCCTCTTATGATCCAAGACTCTCTGCTGCACCTAAGCCATACCAGAAATACTTCAACCTATGTCTGCATACAAACACACACTTTCCAGCTGGGTTTTTTTCTTCTTTTTTCACACCCTCCATTCAAAACACACTAGAGTATTTGCTCATGTGCTTGAAGGAAGCAGATAGTCTGCCAAATTAGTCCCATTTTACAATCAATGTCACCTTTGTTTTCAGGCACTGCACAATGTTTGATTGTTATTGTGGGAATGTGCATCACAATTCCTATCGTTCTAAGCAATATTCTAAAATTTTCAAAAACATATGCTGCGTTCCAATTAGGGCTGGGCGATATATCGCATGCGATTCTCACGCGCATTTCGTCAGTAAAGCCGGTTCCCTGATTACCGCGAAATCGCCATCACCTGCTTTCAAATGGAGCGCCATTTAATAGACAGAGCCGTAGTTCACGGACAAGCTGCGCAATATATCGCGTTCATTATCGCAGATGAATCGCCTTCGATTATGAACACGATATTGCGTAGCTTGTCCGCGAACTACGGCTCTGTATATTAAGTGCCGCTCCATTTGAAAGCAGGTGATGGACATTTACCGCTAATCACAGAACCGGCTTTACTGATGAGACACTCTCATCAATATCATGCGATTAATCGTGCAGCCCTAAAACCTTTGTTATTTCATAGCCAGCTGATGAATCTCAACATTCAGTCAGTTGACCTGAGCAAGTTTTAGCAATTATTATTAACAGCAGATGCCAAGAGCTTCATCTGTGTTTATGTAATACAAGGAAACCGAGATGGATGATTGTTCCAGCATGTTCCCAAATAACAACTAAAAGAAAAAGGAAAACTTAAAATTATTAAACATATATATTTGGCCTAACATATGCTTTTATACGTGTTCAAGGCAGATTCCTTGTGTGCACCTAAAATACACCTAATACCACTCGGATAACCTGTCAAAACACACGTAAAGACACGTATGAACCCTTAATACAAATGCCATGGCAAGCTGATAACATTCAAGAAAGATAAGATACCATTAACCACAGTGAAGATGAACATTACTCTCATTTGGGGTGCATCATATTCCTAAACACAAAACAAGTACAGGTAACATCTGCAATGTTCTGCTCTATGGGTTTAGTCTCGTCCTGATAGCACTGACTGGTATGTGCAAACAGATCTCGCTCATTTTATACAACATTTGCTTGTTGAGCTGATAAAAAAAATAAAGAGCAAAGAAAGAAGTGAAACAGCTGACGCTGTTGAACACATTGCCAAGACACACCTTCATTGTCTAACCAGTGTGGCATGCTGTTTAGACACATATCAACATTACTCAAATTTTTCCATTTAAATTAAGGACAATTTTCCCATGCTCGATTTTCCCCAAGGCTGTAACAACTGTAAACATGTTTCTTGTTTTTAGATCTGGTTCTTTTCAAAAACGATTTCATCATAAAACTAGAGTTAGGAATATTAATGGCATATTAGAACCCAAGTGAGACATCTTTCCATGGCACTGGTATATGTCTATGGATGAAACGGCAATAAAAGACATCAAAAGCATTAGCGTTTTAGTTAGAGTTCCGACTCCAATTCCGATACTAGTATCGGTAATACCACCTATACTAGAAAAAAATTCTAGCATCGGTATCGGTGAGTAATTAAACTCATGTACCGATCCGATACCATTTTCTTAAACAATATCTAGTTGTGCCCGCTATCTTTGCTTAACGCAGCAAATCGGAAATCAATTCTTCACGGCTCAGAATGCAAAGACAGGAAGTTGTGCTGGGTTGCCATAAGCAACCACTGTTTAGAGCAGCGAAGAAGTGAAAAACGGTTATTAGAAATAAAACTAAAGATGCTAAACCAATTAATTTAAAGTGAATCTGAAGCCTACCTCTCTCATTCGGCACGGTTTCCATTTTCGAGACGAATGCTAAACTATTAGGCTATTTATTATGTAAGCTTTGTACTTCACTCGCATTATCGACAACATCCTTCACATAACAGCACAGTCAGGCGGTGGTCACAGGACGGCAGATTGTATTACAGAATTGAATTGAGCAGTGTAAAGTTTTATATGTTTGGTTGATTGTATTTTATTTTAATATTTAACAGCTGCGATATGAAGTAAGCATTGCAAGAATTTGTGCGCGCGCATGAGGCGCCATCGCGACCACTGGAACATTTTTTTCCTAAACTGTACTCCGTATTTTATGGTTTATGGTCGTAATTTAAAAGCCAGACATAATTCATACATTTACAAAAGACATTTAAATAACGAAAACAAGCAGAATGTCTGTTTCCTTTCCTAGATCATTGGAGTGCGCCACAATGAACCACTTTCGATTTGTTAATATGTAGACCTAATTATATGGTGAAATATTTTGCGTAGCCTATAGGCCTAAATATTCCCTTTTATTGTATATGTGTTATGTAAGCCTACAGTTTTATTCTGTTTTCTCCGTTCACCGAACCGCTGCATGTGCGTAAATAAATGTTATTAACCGGTTAAAGGCCATTTCAAATGAGCGTTTCTGTTCAAAATGATTAAATCTGATTCAGTTTCCATTTCTGGTTACGTTCCGGTCAAAATCTCGTTCATTTTCGTTCCTTGAACCGGTTCAGAGCCCTGTACCCAGGTATCGGATCAGTACTCTGTATCGGCCGATACCCTGAGCTCAGGTATCGGAATCGGTATCGGGAATGGAAAAGGGGTATCGGAACATCTCTAATTTTAGTCCGGGTGCATTTATGAAGAAAAATTTTACAATGTTACAGTAAAATAAAAAGCAGCCATGTTCCAGTGAAGGATCTTTGTTTACCAAAAGGGTCTTGGGGAGTTCATGTAAACACTGGAGGAGCGTCACAGAATTTCATTTACTGGGTGTAAATGCTTTTACAGTAAACAAACACACACACTGTGTCCCCAGAGACAACTTACAAACAATCCCACAGGACAAGCCAGGGCAAAGGAAAACCATTTTCTGAACATTGTTTTCTTATCATAACCACAATCTTTAACTACTCAGAATCTGTTTATATGCGTCATAAAGAGGTTTTAGGTGGAGCTTAGCATGGCACACCCTAAGAAATGTGAACTATCAAAAGCAAACTAGCAATGCACCAGAGTTGTTGTTGTTTTTTTAATTCCATGACTAGGGGTGGGTGATATGAGCTCAAATTCATATCACGATATTTTGCACTTTCCAGACGATAATCAATGTATATAATGACAAAAACATTATTAATAATTCTAATAACATACCAGTTGAAACATGCAATAAAATACAATATTTTGTTTGTTATATTCCAATATTCCAGAGAATATCATTCAGTTATTTAACATTATCCAGTGAATTATTTTTCACTCTTTAGCCTATTAAACAGCTTATAAATCTACTAAAACTGTAGTTTAAAATGAAGTATTACATTTCTGCAAAGTTGATATGACTCTTGTCTTTAATTTATTTTCTCCATTTGAAAACAAAATGGAGAAAATGGAGACATTCTACATTTATTTTGCTTAGGCTATTGTTAACATTAGTGTTGTTGCTGATGCTTTTTATAAAAATTATTTTTGTAATGTGAAGATTAAAATTAACATGAAAGACTACTAATTTTCAACAAAAACAGCAGTAGCAGTGCACTTTTATTTCTTTGCACTTTCAGACCCCTCCATTTATTGGTGTATAAATAAGATTTGTTTTGTTTTCTATGCAAGGAGGGAGTGATTGTTATAAATAAAATGGTTTGTTCAGTTCAGTGGTGTTGTAATTGTGTCAGTATTACAGTAAATAAATATTGGTTCTGCATATTAGTTATCGGGCACAAACACAAATTATTTTCATCGGTTCTAAAACAAATCAATATCGGTCAATCACTAGTTAAAACTTGTAAAGAGTACAAAATTGAACAAAACAATATAAATGTAAAATTAGAATTCATGAATATTTAACGGTATCCACGGTATAGCAAAATCTATGTCATGGCACATCATAATACCGGTAGTCAATTTCATACCGGTATAGTGCCCACCCCTAACAGAGACCAGTTTCCATTTACCCAAAAACAAAAATTTTACTGATTAAATTTCTGTTTAGAATGTTGTCTTCTCAGGTAATAAATTAAACCAGTCACAGTTCTAGGACAATGAGTTGCCTCACAATATTTCAGCTGAACAAATTTTACATAATCGCTACACTGTAAAAATATTTTTTGATTTTAGTAATCTAAACTTAATTTACTGTTTATCTAATGGATTTTTTCCAATGTATTTGAACTGACAAAATGAAAAAGCGATCTCCACTTTTGGAACGAAGTAAAACAAAAAAGCCCATGCAAAAAATGAGTTGAGTTTTTTTTACGGTGAACTCTAGCATTTTGGTTCTGATGAAGTGTGACCACACCGCTGACATTGTAGCATGTTGTGTGCATGAAATAGATGCTTTCATGGTCAAAACGCACCACAGGAGTGCCAAGCCCTCCAAAACCATGCAGAAACCAAAAGTTTGTTTATATTTTGCCATTTCCACCAATTTAATTTACAGTTTCTGACATTACAGTGCATCACTAAAGCAAACCCAAAAAGTTAAGGGGGTTAATTAATAGGGCTGGGCCATAGGACCAAAATTATTATCACAATATTTTTTTCCATCTTACGATATTGACTTTTATCAAGTTATTCAATTACCATTAATGGGGAAGAAAATGCTTTCCACATATTTGTTAGACCTATATAAACATGTAAACTTGTTTGTTCACAATTAAACTGCACAATGGAATCCATTTTATTTTTCCCTAAATTCTGTCTTTTCCATTTTATTTTCTGGGGATTATGATTTAATACAAATTTATACAAATTTTAATTAATTCAAGCTTTTTGAAAATATAACAATTTACAACAAAACTGACTTTTTATTGTTTATCAAATAAGATGTTACACAACAAAACTGTATAAATTTAAAACGAAAACAAACAAAACTTTGTTGTATGATTTTCGAAATATTAATATTATTATTACTTTGAGAAGAACATTTCAGTATACAGTAGTGATACATTTCTGTCATAATTTCTTGAAGTTAAAGCGAACTTATTTTCAGAGTTTGTCGTGAAGATCTTTTAGTTTTAGTGTGTATTTGATGGTAGTTTTTTTCTCAAATTCAACTGTGAAAAGCTTGTGAAGTGACCCTCAAAGCAGTGTCACGTGTGTAGATTTGTAACAGATGAAATAGGGATGGACGATTAATCGAAAAGTAATCGAAACCGAAATTTTCCACATGGCGGTTATTTTGTTTTTTTAAATCCCGTTATACTTCCCACTTCAAAACACACTAGCGTGCGTTGCCACGTGACTCCGCCCCATCAAGTCAACACGCAGGTGAATGCAGAGTCAACTATGTGTATTACGGTTTGCCAGTTTAGACATTCAAGTCATTAGACGATTGGATGTATATTATTATATAGAGCTACCGTGCTCGCGCAGCGGCATTGTGGCACGAACACTCATACAAACAGTAGCTGCACAAAACATGAAGATCGCGCGCACTGAGGAGCAGAAACTAGTTGTCAGCGCTGTCCTGTGATTTATCACTAAAGTAGCTTAGAAACTCAGTAGTTATTATAGCATATATTTTTCTACTTTTGAAGTAACTATTTACAACCCACAGCTTCACAATTAATATAGAGACGGTATGACTAAATCACACACGCAATCACTCTCGTTACATACTGGTAACTTCCAAATAACTGTGCTAATTTGTTTTTATCTGATTTACAACGAGCAGAAATCTGTAAGAAATGTTACGATCCATGGATAAAATAACTGCTGATAATGAGCTGTTATGTCAGATCACTCTTTTAATAGGAAAAAAAATGTCCCACCTTAGAAGTCCCAGAGAGCAGCCATTTGGCTTTTCTACCTATAAAACCCGCAGGACAGCCGATGGGCTGGATGTCTTTAGGCTAATATCCTTAATCAGCTGTGAACAGTTGCTTTTGTTATGTAAACAATGTGGGGCCATGCTGAGCCACTTCAAGGAAACTTGTGTTTCACTTTGCCATCTTAGGGAGAAATCAACAAACATGTTTTTTTTTTTCCTTTGTTGCTGAGATCTATTGATAAAAATAGTACAAAATAAAATAAAGAAACCAACCATTTGTACACATATTTACAAATAATATTAAAAAGTGAGTACATTTCAGCAATCCTGGCACTGCCTGGCAATATATTATAAATACATTTTGTATATATTAATTATATATTAATCTTATATTTGAAATACATCATAAGTCCATTTTTAAAAGTGTTTGAAAGATGGGTTCAAGTGTACTACAAGTGGTAACTAAATACATTTTTCTATACAGAGATAGTATGTTAAAAGCACATTTTAGTTCAAATTCATGGTGTCTCAAAATAGCACAGTTGAGTACACTTAGATGTTCTTAATATACTAAAAGCTCTTCTTGATTACTTCTTAAGATAACCTTAAGTACAAAATAAGTGCACGGAAATAGAGCACTGTACATTATGGAATTGTAAAAGTGTACTAAAATAAAGAGTATTTTACTGCACTTTTTTTTCACCTGGGTAGACACTCCAACACTTTCCGTTTGCATTAAGATTATTTTTATTACCACACTGGCAGATATTGATCATTTTACTTAAGTAAAATGCACTTAATTTAGATCCCCCCAGGAAACAAGACAAAATATCATATATAATTTTCTCATATAGAAAATCCATCTTGATTTAAGATTTTTTTTTTTTTAATTTACTTGAAATAGGATAAAAAAATACTTCGTATGAAAAGCATTTTTGCAGTGTGAATGAGTGAGTTAACTTTTTAAACATCACTTGCACTCCCTCATTTCAGGGTTAACATACTCAGAGTTTTCACTTAACCTCCTTTCTGAAACCGGCCCATGGTCAATCAAGTTCTCTGCTTTTAGCAGCCCTCCCTCCCCCACACATACAAACAAGCCACCAGCAACCATTCACACACACACCCTCAACCCCCCTGCAGATTGCTCAGGTAATGACCATATTTACACATGAATTGATGCTAATGATAGCCAAAAGACTAGCCAGTTAGCATCCACTTGGCTAAAGGAGGGTTACAAATCTCTGGGACTTCTAGTGTTAATAGTCAATCATATTTACAGTAAACTTTATAAGTGAACTATGAGGGCAATAAATAAATAAATAAATAATCGTTCATTAATCGTAATCGAGGTAAAATGTTCAATTAATCGACGTTTTGATCTTAGGTAGGGCTGCACGATTAATCCCATGAGATTGTCATGCGTGTCTCATCAGTAAAGCCGGTTCTGTGATTAGCGGTAACCTGCTTTCAAATGGAGCGGCACTTAATATACAGAGCCGTAGTTCGCAGACAAGCTACGCAATATCGCATTCATAATCGCAGATGAATCGCCTTCGATTATGAATGCGATATTGCGTAGCATGTCCGGTCCGCTGTCAGGTGATAGACATTTACCGCTAATCACAGAACCGGCTTTACTGATGAGACACGCGTGACAAACACATGCGATTAATCGTGCAGCCCTAATCTTAGGTCATAATTGTCCAGCCCTAAGATGAAACCACGATGTTCATTTACACAGGGCAAACAGGAATCACTTTTTAGCGACATGCACTGACTGGCTGTTGTCCCGTTTATTTCTGCTGTATGGTAGGCTGTTAGATTAATCCATATAGAGTAAAAATGTCCAGCGCTTACCATCATTATCAACAAATTTTATCGCAATGTCGATATATTGTTTATCGCCCAGCCCTACTATTTAGATTGTTTTTCATTAAGAGAGCAAATATCTAAAGACTATAAATCAAATAGAAATTATGAAAACTAACCAAAAAAATAAAAAAGGTCAGAATAAAGTGAAATCCATAAAACCTGAAATCCTTCCTGCTGAATGTACCATTCAAATTTGCAACTCCATTTCTCACATATGGAAGCCATTTGGCTCATATAAAACAACAGCCAGCATCATAAAGAGCAGCTCACATAAGAAAGACATTTTAAGATTTATAGGGCCACTATAGTAACGTCTGACTCCATGGAAGCATGTAAACCACCTTAGTTGCTAAGAAGTTACCCTCTACCCAAAGCGACTGAAAAAAAAAAAAAAAAAAAAAAAGGCAAAGCAACAGCCAGGGCGGAGACACCAGCACAGTATAAAACTTTCTACCCTTCTTTTTTCTCCATTTTTCTGCCTTCCGCTCCCTTTTCCAGTCAGCTGAGGGCCGGGAGGAAATGATGTAATCAGCTAAGCATTTTGTGAGGCTAAGTTCATCTGCTCTTGGTTTGTGTGTTCACATAGGCTTTCCTTCATCAGCACAATTGCTGATTATGCCAGCAGGAGAGAGCTTGCTACTGTCCCAGCTGCTTCAGGATGGACGGATACACACACACAAACACACACACTCAGAAGCATACTATGTGCAGCTCAGGAGAAGCAGGCATGTGTACAGAATGCAGTGGGATTTCTGTAATGAGCTTATTAAAGCAATTTCCGAGAGCATTCTTCACTGAGGACAGACTTCCTCACCGTGACAACGTACATTCGGTCTACTCCTAATGCCTGCCCTGTTACTTCCTGATCACTCACTATGTTTCACCTTGTGTGATCACACTGATATTTATACTGGACACAGAGCTTTGATCAGATATTAAGTGTGACACACCAAATCCAAAAGCCCTGAGCTTTCTAAACTGCTGTCAGCTGAGCAGCTAAAATAAAAGGCTTATTCAGGTTTGGTATAATCCGTCTCCATTCCAATCTAACCGTAGAAAGTACACAGGATACTTAACAAGGACAGGTGGAGCTACAACTAGTGTTCAATGGCCCTTATACAATATTTACCAAGCAAAATTACCTCTGGCTCTGCTTGTGCCAAGAGACATAATAAAACCAAAATAGCTCAGTATCCTGTGCATTTTCATACGAAACAGAATGAACAGTTAAACTTCAATATTTTTTCTGGCATTGTTAGGGAGTTAAAAAAGTAGCTGCAACTAAACTTTTCAGTAATTTTATTTATTTATTTTATTTTTATTTTTTTTCCCAGTAACAAGCTCCTTTTTCCAACAAGTACTAGAGTATTGTGATAAATGTCACCCTTTATTGCCCAGGCTGTACACAAGATGAACTAAAGCAATAATCTTCCTAAAAAGTTTTCACACTCAAAAATTGATTTTGAATTTAAGGCCTGTAAACTTTAATAGTATATTTTTATTTAAAAAAAAAAAAAACAGGCAAGAAAGAATATTTTGTTAAAATGCTCTTTTTTTGTTTCAAGATGCTCTTGATGATTGCATGGTTACATGTGAATAAAAAAGTAATGTTTGAGAGTAATGCGCTTTTTTTGTGTTTGCAGGTCTATGGTAACAGCAAACAAGAAATCAGAATATGTGCTGAGGTTTTCAGTCATTCATAGTGTTTTAAAGTCTAAATGTTTGCACCTTGACAGTTATAAAAAAATAAATAAATAAATAAATAAAAACAGATTTTAAGAAGTCAGATGGGGATTTAATTGCCTTTGTTCACAGTGCATTTAATTAGATCAGAAGATTATCTATTACCTTTATATTTATTTTAGTATGATCATTACATTACAATTTTTTAAATAGCTAATAAATCTAGCATTTCTCTAGGGAAATGTGATATCGCAAGAAATATCGTTATCGCAATATTCAACAACAATATTGCATATCGCACATTTTCCCAATATCGTGCAGCCTTACTCAAAATGGTATTTGAAGGTATAAGTCGTTCATATGGTTGGTTCGTTTGTCAAGTAAACTCAATATTTAGCTAAAAAATAAAAATTTAAAAATTAAAAATAAATAAAGTATGAAAATACACATTCATTACTACATTTTCAACTCCGTTATATCCACCTTATTTCACAACACAAAAGTAAGCTACTTTCCGTGAATGATTAGTAAGTGAATGCTTACTTCCAATTTATTAGCCACTATAAGTGAATAACTAATAATTACAAAATGCAGTTAAACTGCAAAACTAATGACCGGAAGCCTTGCACATTCAAGCAGATTACGGCTGTTTCTAAAGCACACAGTGCCATCTACTGTTGAAAACTAAGCTCAGAATAGATGAGAGAAAATCATGATACATACAGAAAATATCAGAATCAATCCAGATTCAATTCTCAATTCATGATGCATCAATGTAATGTCCCAGCTAGAGCTGCACGATTAATCGTAAAAAGATCACGATCTCAATTCACACACCCACGCAATCTTATTTTATTAATGACAACGATTCGCCTGCTTCTATTAAACCTTTGACAAAATCATACAGATACAATCAAATCTTTGTTAGTGTTGTCACGTTGAGCCAGAGAGAGCAGTTTTGAATCACACAGTAGTTACTTGTTTTACAAATATTCAAATTATCACAGAAGTACGGAGAAAAGTTTAAAAATAGGGTATAAACACTGTCTATGGTAGCAATCAAAATAGAGCAAATCACCTTTTGAAACTAACTTGGCGCTTTAAATAACAATTCTATCAATTACATATGCCACTAGGCGGCGACAAGTGCCTGTTAAAAAAACGTATTTGCCATTGAATCATTCATTCAAAAGATTCATTCAAAAACACTGATTCATCCAGTAATTAAACAAGTATTTATTAATGAGTCAATTAATTAATTCAAAACCATTTAATTTAATTAAATTTTTTTCCAGCAATTAGTGTGCAGCAATTAATATTTTGTCAGAACCTAAATAAATTGTGCGTTTTTGTTTAGTTGTATATTCAGAATCATGGGAAAATCATGATCTCTATTTGAAACAAAAAATTGTTTCTCATTTTATCCAGAATGATGCAGCTCTAGTCTAATCCCTACTGTCCACACCACAGATATAATGATAATGATACAGAAAAATAACATCATTGGGATCACTCTCAGAATGTTTTTTTTTTCCAGCTGTTGAATGATAAAACACTAAGGCCTCGCACATTTAAAATGGCAGACGACGTTGCAGAGAAGTTAATTGCTGAGGTCCAGAAAAAAGCAACCACTGTTTGAAAAGTCAAACCCAATTTTCAAGGATACTTTAAAGAAATTGGATATGGAAAACAATTGGTCATACCCTCAGAATAAATGGTGAGAAGTATTAAGGATATATGCCAGACTAGCAAACAGTGTAACATAAAATTACCTCAGGTATCCAGCACTAGTTTCGACAACATTGTCTTGCTTCCTTTGAATTTGCAGTGAAAAAGACTAGACTTTTTTTCCTGCCACTATATTGACTTTTTCAGCTAAATTCACTCTTAGATTAGATTGATTACACTAGCTATTCATTCGAAACATACCATGCTGATGACATCTTGCAACAACAACAGCAAAAACATGTTTTATACACTTTAAAACCACAGCGCATGAGCTTAGAATAAACAGACCGTTATCTTTCCTTGGTGTGGACAGGCCTTAACTTCTTGTGCCAGAAAAATCAGACTCTGACTGCAAAAAGATCCCCAGAAATAGCTACAATGTATTTTAGCAGCTTATTACTAACTTATTAAATCATCAGAATGGCTTGATTGTAGTGAAACTTAACGTACGAACTAGGGATGCACCAATATGATTTTTTTGGGGCCAATACCAACTTTAACAAACAATTATTGTCCTATACGGATATTTGTCACTTCCTCTCTTATTTGAAATTTGTCATCAAAATTGATAGTATTTTGATTGTGTTTTAAATAAGCAAAGTTCAAAAACACCTGCATTAAAATCTACTAGCAGGTTTATTGCTGCATCAAATATTTTTTAATGAACATGGATTGGATCCATTTAACATTCAGCAGGCCTGCATAAAGACAACAGAACAAAGATACATATGAAATAAACAGTGCTTCTTAGGTAATTTTAATAGTTTTCATCGACCAAAATAAAGTAAACAAATGTAAAATAGCACTGCATATTCTTCACTGTATAAATTATATACATATTAATCCTTCTTTATTGTGATTAATCTTCCAATTTGTTTTTGATTACATTTTAATGTTTTTTTTGTAAGTTTAAATATGTATGAGATCTCCTTTACTAAATCAGGGGAGGGAGAGAGAGAGAGAGAGAGAGAGAGAGAGAGTAATGCGCATTTGTGCTCTGTAATGTTTAGCTTGTGTGGCAATTTGTTTGGAGTGAAAACGGACGCAATAAACTTTATAAAACATCAGTAAAAGTTTGGTCATCGTTCGGATGGGGTCCGCTACACTTATGAAAGTTACAGAAGTTATTTAGTCAAGAATAGTGTGCGATCTTTTGTTATTTGATTAACATTAAAGCACAGACAGCAGCGCTAGGATTACGCAACAGTCATTATAAAGCTCAGCGCCTTCACACAGTTAATTAATAAACCATCGGTTTGTTATATCTGCCTTTTTCCTCCTACAGCCGATATGCCGATAATTGAACAAAAATCAACCGATAAATATCGGCGGCCAATACATCGGTGCATTCCCAGTACGAACTGAAATTATGATTGGGAAGCGACAGATTTCAAGTAACTTCTTCCACAACTTTCCCATTATAATATGAAGATACACAGCAAGATTAATAAACTCTAGCTGGTGAATGATATAGTATAGTAATACTGCTGTAGGTTGAGTGGCTAATCTAAAAAGGAGCTTCACTCTCAGATCCTGAATGAAGGACGAGATTAAGACGTCACCACCAGATCCAGACGCTGCCAGTTCAGCTGGCCTCCCCAGGTCATTCAGCAGTAAGATTTATCTTCAATTAATGAGAGCTAAACAGAGACTTTCTATATATGGCTGCTGTACACAATGTCTGCTGGGGAAAGTGAAGCTGAAAATAATCAACTGTGTGTGTTAGCATGACAATTTCAAATTTAACTTCACTGGCAACTGTATAACAAACAAAATGAAACAATGTAAACGCAGTCATGCCTCCGCATCGAAAGAACTGCATTCATGTGGCTTTCAAAACAGCACGTTGCTTGCAGTCATTTTCACCTTCATCTCCAGATATATAGCGCTTTTATGAAAGTGAAAGTGTTCGGGTCAGATTTATCTGTAGCTTTTAGGAAATTACGGCTTTCATGCAAAATGACGTAAATGCACAAGTGGCTTACATGGAGAAATTCAGTATATTATTTATTTATTTATTTATATATATATATATATATATATATATATATATATATATATATATATATTATATATATATTATATATATATTATATATATATTATATATATATATATATATATTATATATAATATATATATATATATATATATATATATATATATATATATATATATATATATATATATATATTTATATATATATATATATATGCTGGGCAACGATTAAATATTTTAATCGCGATTAATCGCATGGTTTTTCTGCGATTAATCGCAGCATGCGCAAAATTCAATAATGAAATCAAAAGTAGTGTATTGCGTAATTTTATTCTTTCAAAGTATTGCTATATGAACAAAAGTGCAATAGATAATACGAACCAACGTCACACCTCGTTGCATGCCGGGGCGGCGCCGCCATTTTGACAGGGTCGCCCTCCATTACTCGTACTGAAATTAATACGGATTCTTGCTTACCTTTTGTTTTGTTTCTGCCATTAAGTGGAACGTTAACATTTTTAATGGTATCGTTTGCATGGAATAGAAGCTATTTTATCGCATCGCATGATCATTTTATTTATTTTTTCACTGAAGTTTTGTAGAATTTCGTTTACAGTGTTGATCTGTTTACCGTGTCGCACGCTGGACGCTCACTGCTGCGTCAGCCATCGTATGAATATCATCGTATGAATATCCAAATAAATCTATGTAATTAACACACTGAGAAAAGTCGATTCATTTATTTGTTGGAAACGTTTAAATGATGCTTAAACGAGCATATTGAGTAGGCCTACTTATTGTAATTCCCCTTTTCCATGATCACAGATGAGGAGAATCAGAGATTATGGGTCAAATTCAGCGGACAGACGGACACGAACACACTGTATTTTTATATTTATTTTAACAAATGACAACCACACTAAGCCTTTATAAAACCGTTATGAAGAAAATTTATAAAATGGTTACATTTTAAGTGATACTGAAAGTTTATATTTTGGTGTCATCCGTTTTTCTGCATGTGCTTTATTTGTAAATAGAATTTGGTATCTTTAATATCAGTCTAAGTGCATTAAGCATTTTCTTGAGATGACATGAGAGGAAACCGTTTAAGATATAAACGTGTTGCATTCATATTTTGGGCTCATTTGTTTATCTCCACACAGTATGCTTTAATAAACATGTACAGAATTGTTGGTCACATGAAGCGTTTTGTTAAGCATTTGAATGTCCCCGTCAAGTTCTGCTAATTCACGAGCGCAGTGAGAGTCAGACTCGCAAAGGTAATGTTAATTATTAAACCAAACGAAATCAAAACGTTCAAAAACACTTAGCAATGTGATTCTTTTATTGAGTGATAAGCAGTGGGTACCTTTTTCCATTTTTCTGTCCGCACCAGATATTTTCTTTTTCGCGCTGTAGCTCTCTTAGGCACACAACAAATGCTTTCACTGGTTGAGACGCGTGATGACGCTCATCCCAAGCAGCCAGTAGCCTACTGATAAACATCCCACCCCTCCTGTGACCCATGGTTTGTGTTGTATTCGGTTGTAGTCTATTTATGTGTATTCAAACGCAGTGAGCAACGGACTTTCAAAATAAAAAGTACGTTAACGCGCGATAAACTAATTGTCGGCGTTAATTAATGCGTTAACGCGATAAAAACGCATTAACTTGCCCAGCCCTAATAAATAATATATTATATATATATATATATATATATATATATATATATATATATATATATATATATATATATATATATATATATATATATATATATAGTGTTTATTCTTCTACATGAACGCCAGGTGATTCATGTTCATTGTCCTTTTCAAAAGGGCAGATTCTGTTTACAGTACATAGTACTAAAGCCCTGCCAGATTAAAATTCATAGAAATGGCGTTACATAGACACTATGTACACACTTCCTTTAAAAAACACGTGTCTCCCTAGATTTCCTGAACACTGTTTCACAAGACGCAGTCACCACAGCAGTAGAGGAAACACTCCCATACAGAAATGCTGGCAAAGAACAGAAAAGCATTTTCATACAACGTACAGAAAACATTGGCACATGGGTAAAAGTAAACTTAACAAACAAAGTAAAATGCTATTACAGCACTATTTAGACAAATATAAATATAAATAGAACTATATTAGCATCCACACCAATGCACAATAACTTTAACCATACAACGCAGTCATCTTGTATGCAAATGTAAACGTTTGAGCTCTTTAAAGTCGGGTAGATTCTGATTGGCTGTTTTTATTGTTAATCAGCTAGAAAAAAATTATTCTGATAAGTGATTCCACTGATATAGTATAGGCCTAGTTCCTCAGTATTGTTATGGTTATAGTTGTAGTGTGGACTTCTTTATTCTCAAAAATTCTCAGCTCAAAAGCAAGTCATAAGAGAAATTAAAAAGTAACTAGTCATTAGATAAGTGTCTGCAGCACAGATCACTGTCAATAATGTCTTTGAAACCGTTGCATTGTGGGGGCTTTTGATGAGCGCAAACATAAATGCTGTGGTCACTTATGAGGCCCTGACCTCTGCACACAAAAAAATTCATCAACTACATTACAAAATGAGAACCATTGCTTGAACTCTCATACCTGAGGCAGCAGGCAAAAACATTTGTTTCTACAGCAAAGACTCGGTACATTAATTCTTGTAGGAAAAAGTTTTCCATGACATTAAACTCTGTGAACACACATTGGCCATAGATGTACTACAACAACATCCCTTGCCATTTTAAGGCCTTCAACATACACAAACTCTTATTAGCTCAGTTTGGTGTGTGTTTAGTAAGCCACCTGACTGCAAGGCACTTCCAGCTCAGGCATAAAGCCCCCATTGTTCTCCCACTACGCAGAGAGAAACAAGCCCAAGACTTTGATTAAGGTCAAGAACAAGACCATGGGGAATTTGTAAACAAGATAAATACACACGGATCTCAACGTCAGACTGGTTTGCTCCCAAAGAACTTCTTCATAACCTTCTCAGCAGATCCTCTCCTCATTTGTGGTCATCCAACTAGCCAAAACTGGTCTAATAACCTGGGGCAGAGTGAGGTCATCTAGATTGAGGAAATCTGAATCCTGATCCTACAAAAGACTGCTTTGCATTAAATAGCACATAATGGTATCTGTAACTTTTAATGTGACGATGCCTTCCGTTCTACTTTAAAATGCTCCCGCAAGTGTTTGAGTAAGTGCTTCAAAGGTTTCTATTTACAGAGTGTTTTATCAGCATGGAGCAATGTAGCCAATCACAGACATATCTGCTGAGCGTGTGAACGCGATGACCATTCAAATGTGTTTTGTTAGTTAGACAGAATCTGCTCAACACTGCTGAGTTTTTGCCGTTTTGCAAACTCCTTTTATAATGAATAATTTCATTATAACCAACAAAGTATAAATACGATGTCAATAAGAGTCGCTGCACAGCTTAATTAATTAACACAGGAGTTTTCGCAAGAGCTGAACTTCGTGTATCTTATGTTATAAGGATATGGATTATGGTTAGTATATGGATTGACAACTGTATTTAAATGTGTGACTGACAGACAGTGATAACCATAGCAATGGACGGACTGTCAACCACTATGACAAATGTATGTGGTCAGCCGCTGCTTCTCTGGGGCTCAATATGATGTCGCCCTGTTGGTTTCAGATCAAAATCAGACCACATTGGTAGACATTGAAGATAAGCTGCTTTCATACAGGGTTTACACCAAAATCCTCTATTTCGCCACTGCCAGAATGATGTAATTAGACCAAACTTGAGATCTTTATTGTTTTGGGATTTGTGACACACAAGTATGTTCACCCACAACTCTACATTTCTTTATCTGAAATCTCTAACAGCGACCCAGACTAATACGTCAAAGTGGGCGCTGAATCAACATTTACACCAGACACAGGTCAACACCTCTCAACCCACAGTTTCCATAGTTCTGAGATTAACACTAGTTTTAGCTAAAACAGTTGCGGGAATCCTACAACTATGATCCTAGAAACTAATTTTACTCATTTTCACTATTACTATAACTCTCTTGGGGAAGTTGGGGAACAAACCTTACACTAAATCAGCCTTTGAACTCACTCTGGATGACGTAAGACTGCCATTTATCAACATATATCTGAATTCTCATTTACAGCAAAACGCACTCGATTTCTACCGAAGTGTACTGTTTCGGGCGAGATAAGATAGCTATTACAGGAAATAATCCAACGTACAACAAGTAACAGCAACAGTCACTGAGAAAATGACTACAATTTGGCGTAACGTACATTAAATATTAGGCGTGCAATCTGTTGCAAAATAAACCACTAAGCCATTAACAATGAGTCGAAAAACAATCTCCGTGTATAACGCAATCAAATGTTTAGTGACATCTAACCGCAGTGATAAAGCAGATAAATGTTTTATTTTAACAGACTTCCTGGTTACAAATGAGTGAATTTAAACTGAGCAAACAGAAACAAATGGACAATGCGATAACTGGCTACATGCCTACGGTAGGTCCATCTAATGTCGGACGCACCACAGGCCCCTTTAAAGCGATTTTACTTCCCTACACACCAGCTAGCGGGCGTACAACATCAAATAGTCGCTTATTTGTTGTAAAAGGACAAATGCGAGCATCGACTTTGTGTAATGTAAGTGTAAATGTTCGCTTTCACATTCGCCAGCGAGAGCGAACTGTGAAAGCGAACACACGACCGTTAGCCTAACCGTCAAACTAGCCTTTTATATCATGAAATACAACGGCGACTCACCTTTCAAGTCATCCACGTAAAAGCATTTCATTCCAGGTAACAAATAAAAGCAAAAAACTCCGAGTGTGGTGTAAGAAGAAGGCTACTTTAGGGAGTTGTTTTGTCGGGCTGAAGTCGGGCCGTTCTGTGTCCCGTCCTCCGCTCGCTCACTCGCTCTGACTCACTGGCATCCGTCTCGCTCTCTTCTCACATATCAGTTCAAACTCAAATCTCGCGAGAGTCGACGTGCATTCCTCAAAGTAACAATTAAATATTCTAGTGTTTACATGAACCCATTTCCCTAGACTCGAGGTGTTTGTACAATGTTTTAATCCAACGTGTTTCTTTGCTCGTTTCTTTATTTGTCACAAAAAAACTGACATCTATGCGTTTATAAATGAGGAAATTAATTGATGTCATTTTGTTTAAGATACGTTTGTTTTTGTAATATTTTTTACAAGTTTATTTAATATTTTAATTAGGCCTAGCTACTTAATATTTTTTTAGTAAGAATTGTACTGAATGTACGTTTTCTGTACATTTTTGAAAAATACAAAATAAAATCAAATGCTTTATTTCATGTTTATTTCAGAAAAGACACAAATCAATCAAACATAAATGTAGAAAAGTAAATATAACAATTTGTGACAAGTATGATAGTTGAAGTACAGTAGTTTTATACCATTTCACAACTTTTTTTAATTAAATTTTTATCTTTTTTTTAAATACCTGGACATATGGTAATCATTCTTGACCATATATCAAATATCATATGGTATAATTTGTTCACTTTCCTGTATAATACATAAATAAAGCTTTAAAAATGTAAAGACTATTTATTAAAGTACCATCACTGTACCAGACAGTCTTTTTTTTGTAAGGGTATATTATTTATATAGTCAAATAAATGGTTTCATGTGTCCAGTAATGTTACAAGCCGGGAAACCCTGGTAATTTGGATCGTTGTGGTCAAAACTCACACAGTTAAATGGCAAAAGCACTTAAGAACTTATTTCCATATGGAGCAATTCAGCAGCTGCCTGACGGTGCCCAAACCAGGGGTCTAATTATAGAGAGTTTAAACACAAAACTGTCCTCATATGAAGTTAATCAGAGCCAAGCAAAATATTAAATTTTGTTGGATACTGGTTAATGATGACAGGGCACATGGTTCTAGTGTTTTAGCTTTTGTGGCGTCCCCTATTTACAAATGTGATGTGATCTGCAATCCTGTATCGGAGTAATGTTTTCCAAAAGGAATTTTCCAGATCTCAAAACAATTTGGAATACACCAGAAGACAACTCTCCTCACATAAAGGAATGATGTGCCTTGTGTAATGAGAGCTAGATGTCTCATCGCACACGCCCAGTTACTCACGCAAACAATAGCACCTTACAAAGCAATCACAGGGCCATTTGCATCTCAGTGTTGTATGCATCACAGCTCATGTGCATATGTATGTGTTCTCTTTGAGAGTCCTTTTTAATTCTAATGTGAAAGAGAGTGGGGAAACAGCTTTTACCTCGATTTACACAATATACATCCCTTCTAAAGCTGCTAAAACCTGGCAGAAACCAAAAACGGGCCACGACATCAAGGTTTAAATATGAATGTGAAGACAATGGGTGCATCTCAATCAGCTCCATAGCTTCCTTTGTCGTGAATCAGCATATCGTGTACCCGAATATGGGCACAGGTAAGTACGGTAAGGACCCTGCTCACTACACATTGGGACACTGATGACTTTAGTTCCAGCGACATATCAACATCCTCATTGTACAAGGTATCACTACAGGTATTTCTGAACAACAGCAGAACTGATATCTTCCTGACATTATTTTTTAATGTTACATTATGATAAATACCTGGATTGTTACATATACGTGCAGCATTTAAGAAGACAAAATCCTTAGCGTTGTGCCCTGATTTTATCAAAGGACTGGATTTAAACAGTTAAAAAGAATGATTTCTGATTGAATATTCATAATAAATATATATTTTTGGCATAACAAATAAGAAAATAAACATCGTAAATGTTCTTTATCACTAGAATAAAAATGAAATAACCTGTTAAACATTAAAGTATTATGCATTTCCTTATACAGAACCCTTTTTGGCATTCAGTGTTCTTTAAAACGGAGTCAAGAATCCTATAGGGATCTATATTAAACCCCACTGAACCTTTTCTTGTGTGCATCCTCAAATCAATGTTGTTGTTTTTTCTGGCAGAAGGGACACACATTCTTTAACAAAATCAGTATTGTCAGCTGAGTCCATCATGAGACACAACAGGATGTAGAAAAAACCTGAATCGTTGATAAATGATTTACAAGGATCAATCACAACTCATTTTATTCCGTCTGAGAGAGGAACCAGGGAGTTTCTATTATGTCTGAAAGGTTTCCTTGCCTATTTTGCTGTGTTTGTTGACAAAGATAATGAATAAAATGAACTAACTCATGATCAATAGGTAACATGAATGCATTTAGTGTATGTTACTATTCCTCAAGGACTGCAGTAAGGAACCCTAAAACACATGAAATTCAATTCTGCTCACATGTAAAAGTCAAGCATTTTAGCATTATATACAAAGAGAATCATCAAGCTTAAAAGGTTAGTTCACCCAAAAATGAAAATTCTGTCATTTATTACTTACCCTCATGCCGTTCCACACCCATAAGGCCTTTCTTAATCTTCAGAACTCAAATTAAGATATTTTAGTTGAAATCCAATAGCTCCCTGAGGCCTCCATAGGGAGCAATGGACACTTCCTCTTTCAAGATCCACAAAGGTACTAAAAACATATTTAAATCAGTTCATGTGAGTACAGTGGTTCAATATTAATATTATAAAGCGACGAGAATATTTTTGGAGCACCAAAAAAACGAAATAACGACTTACTTAGTGATGGCCGATTTCAAAACACTGCTTCTGGAAGATTCGGAGCATAAATGAATCAGTGTGTCGAATCATGATTCAGATCGCGTGTCAAACTGCCAACGGCTGAAATCACGTGACTTTGGCGCTCCGAACAGCAGATTCGACACACTGATTCATCTGTGCTCTGATGCTTTCTGAAGCATTGTTTTTAAATCGAACATCACTAAATAAGTCGTTATTTCGTTTTTTTGGCGCTGCAAAAATATTCTCGTCACTTTATAATATTAATATTGAACCACTGTACTCACATGAACTGATTTAAATATGTTTTAGGGAGGAGCCAAGGTGGACACTTGAGCCCAACCGACAGTGCTGACGCTGATTCCGGCTGATTCCAAAGGCCTGAGAGAACCAGTGACATCAGACTAGGAGACTAAGGCGGAATCATGGTGACACGTGGCTGAGGTGGAGTCAGGGTGCCATAAAACTGCGGCGATGATGGTGTGAGTGAACCCTTAGATCAGGGGTTGGCAAGTAAATTTGGCATTGGGCCAAAAAAATGTTTGCTACTAGATGGTGGGCCAGAACAAATTCAAAGGATAACAGTCTGTGACAGACTGTTACAGTCTCTTTTGTAACTGGTAGTGAGCTGTTACTCTGTGTTAAATCCTGTAGTAGGACAGTCATTAACAAAAAGCAACATTTGTGTGGCGGTGTCCGGGTTTTACACTGGATAAATTAATAAAGCAGAGTAGTGACACGCAACCTGGCAAGTATCTTCATTCATTAACTTTCAACAGACTGTCTTGCTAAAACACACATATGTTGGAGATGCGGAATGGATAAAAATAACTCAAAAAATAAAAGAGGACTTAAATAAGCCCGTTAATGGCATGTTTGAGTCACACTCTAAACGAACTATGTTTTATTTCCTCTTTCCATGTTGTGAATAATAAATGTGTATCGTTTTAATTTGCTTGTTACACAATGGAGCCAAACTTTTTGTAATAATTATTTGGCATAGCCTATTTTACACTCAGAATTATTCCTTGGCATTCTCACGTACTAAACTGCGTTTTTGTTTTTTTGTTTTTTAATTGTTTGCATACTGGAGGTACGCTATTATGTCTTGTGCAGGGTGATGTTAACATTTTAAGCTAGCTGGTGAGAGAAAATGGCACTATCAAAGAGTCTAATGAGGAAAGTTGACAGCGAAAATAGGGCTTACAAAGAAGAATGGAAAGACAACTAAACGTCAAGACTATAGAATAACACAAGACATGTCACTCATAGGCTGCGTCCGAAAACTGGAAAATGCTGCCTTCCGAGGACACATTTCAAGGTAAGAAGGCATCAAGGCATGTCCGAATCCAATGTTAGCTTCACTTCCTCTCTGATGAGATACCTTCCTCAGATCGATTTTTGTAGGAAGCATAGATGTATCCTTAGCTGCCTTTGATATCCCACAATCCTGTGCTTTCCATTCTGTGACAGTTGAACTAGAAAAATAAAGATGGCGTCCGAAGGTTGCGTTTGCTGCTCAGTTTGTGTATAAATGTACGATTCTGATCAACATATTTCAATTTTGATATCATTTCTATCGAGAAATTACTACTGTAGTAATTAAATATTTGTTTAGTTCTCACCAAAGCTCGTGCTATATTGCTGTAGATCATTAAACTGTTACACTGCCTCAGAAGTCTGTCCGAAATCAATTTCGTGAGGTACCTTCATTCACAAATGCTGCCGTACAAGTCATTCTCTTATAAGATAGCGAGGCAGCAAGACAGCTACCTAGGTTTTCGGACGCAGCCATTGTTTTGAATGGGAGAAAGTGTAACGCGCAATATGGCAGAATAAGTCCCGCCTTCAAAATAAGAGCCAATCGCCGACTGGTAAAGTCATCGCGTCACTGCAGCGGCCGTTAGAAGCACTGGTTTCTACAGAAACAGTCAGACGCGTGCCTCAGAAATGAGGCACAAGCAAGACCGGGGCTGCGTCCGAAAACTTAGGACTTGCACGGCAGTGTTTGTGCATGAAGGCACCTCACGAAACTGATTATGGACAGACTTCTGAAGCAGTGTAACAGTTTAATGATCGACAGCAATATAGCGTGAGCTTTGGTGAGAACTAAACAAATATTTAATTATTACAGTAGTAATTTCTCGATAGAAATGATGGCTGCGTCCGAAAACTGAAAAATGCTGCCGTCCGAGGACACATTTCAAGGTAAGAAGGCATCAAGGCCCGTCCGAATCCAATGTTAGCTTCACTCCCTCTCTCATGAGATACCTTCATCTGATCGATTTTTGAAGGAAGCATAAGTTAGATGTATCCTTAGCTGCCTTTGATATCCCACAATCCTGTGCTTTCCATTCTGTGACAGCTGAACTAGAAAAATAAAGATGGCGTCCGAAGGTTGCGTTTGCTGCTCAGTTTGTGTATAAATGTACGATTCTGATCAACATATTTCAATTTTGATATCATTTCTATCGAGAAATTACTACTGTAGTAATTAAATATTTGTTTAGTTCTCACCAAAGCTCACGCTATATTGCTGTAGATCATTAAACTGTTACGCTGCCTCAGAAGTCTGTCCGAAATCAATTTCGTGAGGTACCTTCATGCACAAACACTGCCATACAAGTCATTCTCTTATAAGATAGCGAGGCAGCAAGACAGCTACCTAGGTTTTCGGGCGCAGCCTAAATCAAAATTGAAATATGTTGGTCAAAATAGTACATTTATACACAAACTGAGCAGCAAACGCATTTGTCATCATTTGAGCGTTTGAAAAACAAAATTATGAGACAGTTGTTGTCAGATTTCATTGGTGATTTCAAATATGAAATTTAATCGAAAGCTTGGCAAACAGCTTTAGAGAATTTGATGTTTCCCTATTCAAAGAGATAGGAGCTGCATGATGCCCAGGATGCCCAAGAGGCATTTCAAAGATGGCCGCCGAGTGAAATGACTTGTCTTAAAGGGACTTTGCTATACATTCATCCTACCTAGTTTTGTGAATGCAGAGCTATGTGTCTTACCTGCAACGAAGTTGTCGCTGTTTGCAAATAATATAATATTAGTGATAATATCAAGGTCCCGCCCACACTCCAGCAGAATCGTTTAATACTGTCGAACAACTCATTATGTCAGTGTGAAATAAACAGTTCTGGAAATGCAGAAATTAAAGTGACATCCCCGTAGAATGACCAAAAAAATCTTGTCTGCCAGTCTGCTCCGGAATCCCTTTATTTTTGTCAGGTTGCATGTGGCGAGATGGCAGAAGCTGACCAACGCCACCACATATTCTTCTAGGTCTTTGCCACTTTAAAAAAAATAAAAATCACAGGCCCTCAGGGCGCCCATCAGGGCAAATTCCACATCAGGGCAATATTTATAGAGGCAATCTCCATCTTTACTTTAGGTCTGGTATTCTGTCACGTTTAGAGTCCGATGATGATGAGCAGAGGCAAAGAAGATCAAATTTAAGTGCTTTTATTAACACTCTGAGGTCTGACGGTATCGCCGGCGATACCACCGTGGTTTTTTTCTTATCAGTGTGAAAGAGACTCAAAATACTCCGTCAATGTTGCACATACAATTAAGAGTTATACACCATTTTAATCTGTGGACTATCTTCTTTCATTTGTGTACACTCAGAGTAAAAACAGAATGTTGTGCTTTTTGTAAAATAAAGAAAACTAACATGATGCGTGATCTCTCATCTCCCTCTGAACGAACTCCAATCTGATAGTTCTCAGAAAATGAACTGTAACTTAGTGAATACTAATGACAAAAAAATTACACTTATGTCTAAAAAAACGTTAAGATGTCAGGTTTTAAATCATGTAAGTCAAATCGAAAACAAACCTTCTGTGTTTATGTAATCTGTATGAAAAGAGAGCCATGTCAGAAATCCGTGATTCAGCTCATTATCTGCTAATGCGGCCACGCCCACGGAGCCAGCTCTATTCAGACGCTAATTCAGTCAATACATGCATTCAGTATCTCAATCGTGTATTTATTGTCTTGAAAAGTGTTTATCTGGATGTAAAAGTCATGGTTAGCGATCTCTAGAAGACATGCAGTTACTTCCTGTTTACTTGTCTTCTACAGATGAAGTTTAGATGAGTTTTTGTTTCTTTAGCGCCCTCCTGCTGCTGTATGAATTGGAAACTCCATTCATGGAATAGCCTCTTCTTCTTTTAGATGAATTTGTGGACTAAAAATGCATAGAGCGCCCTCCGACTTCAAGGATGAATTGAAAACACCAGCGCTCATAGTAATGACAGTGAATATTAAATAAATATAACTCCTCTGTATAGAAAATTGACATAAGCATATGAGAATCCAATATTTCTCCAAATGTGCATGCTTTTAAACTAAAAGTCTATATTCAGACTATTTGCATCACAGAAATACATTAAATTTTAAAGTATAATATAAAACCATTACTTTATATTGTAATAATATTTTTCTGTATGTTTCATATATCATAATGAGCTTGAGACATCACAGAAGTTTTTTTCACAGCCTACCTGACTGAAATGCCTCATTAATATGCAAGTCATTTCAGCTCATTACTATCCAATTCTTTTGTCTTCTCAGGTGAGAATGGCCCATTTTCAGTGGTGATTCACGCCTCCTCGCATACTGTGTTTCTTGGCAAAAAGTGTCTTACAAAAACTAAATCAATATATTGTTTTATATGAAGGAGTAGGCAGCATCATTTTTACATAATTTTGAAGCAAAAACTCTAGTCTACAACCTCCAATACCCTAAAGTCTTATGAACACAGATTTATTATACTTTTTTTGGCCTTATTTCAGTGACTTAAGTTTTTTGTTTTTTCAATAACCACGCATAAATGTCATTCCTTCAAAAACACAAACATGTACATACATGTTCCTCACATATTATTGTAGCCTAGTTTGTGCTGAATACAGTGTAATGACACTTTTTCCATTAATATGTTTATGAACAACTGAAAAAAGCACAAATGTCAGGGCATGTCAAAAGTTCTCCAGGCCCCAAATCAGCCTCAGACTCCAGAGGGTTAAACAAAGTAAACTCAGGTAATCCAATAGAGAGAAACATAAACAAAAGTGTGTGTAGTAGAACACTACAATACCAGATAATGAACTAAAGACACTGAAGAGCTTAAATACACAGGGCGATGAACTCAATGACGAACAGGTGAGAAATAATGAAAGAATTAACATACCAACAAATGAAGATTAGGAAAAAATGGAACAAAGGAAAACAGGTAACCAAGGAAATACAAACTAAAAGTTCATGAAAACAAAACAAACAAGCAGACCATGAAGAAAATGTCTCGCTAATTCTCATTAATACTCAAAAATAGCCTTCATTTTCATTCAGCAGTATATAGTTTTTCATTTTTATATACATATATTTCTTTTCTTTTTTAAGTGCGGGTAAGGAACTCAAATGCAGCTACTTCTAGCTGTACACTCTGTTTAATGATTTTAGAGTATCTGTAACAGCAGGGCCATAATGGGCATGTTCATTCATGTGTACCAGGTAAACCGCATGATCTTACAGTATTGCCCTGCGCATAGCAACTGGTGTCAATAGAAATCATGCTCTTCTTTTTGAAGATCACTTCTGTTTTTCAAATCTATATCTAAGAGGCTTTATTAACTTTATTTATTTACTCTAATGCGCCAATAGGTTTTCTAGCACTGTATTACACCATTTCAACTGCAGTGTACATGTAAAAACAGGCTGTAGGCATTCATTTTGCAAGGTACATTTATCAAAAGTGACTTACATTGCATTCAGTGCATATCAGTGTTTCCTGTGAAACAAAACCATGACCTTTACACCACCAGTACCACACTCTCCCAGCTGAGATACAAGAACATTTCTGATGCCCGAGGCATTTCATGGAACAACTGTTGAGACAACATGTTATGTTCACCTGGTTGGGAGGGAAAATCAGTGAGTAATTGTAATGACTGGCCCTAGGAGAGTTGTTAAGGGTTCAAGCACTCAAGCGTGAGCAAGCACTTGTGGCCAGGTAGATACAAACATGCGCATTTGGTTTCAGCCTTATGGAGACAAACCAGTGATTGAATGCATGGTTTCAATTCTATATTTGCAAAGAGGTGCTGGGATTATAGAGGCATTACTAAGCTTAGGGTTAAATGATTAGTTCACTTTAAAATGAAAATTACCCCAAGATTTACTCACCCTCAAGCCATCCTAGGTGTATTTGAACGCAACACAATCGGAGTTATGTTAATAAATATCCTGACGCATCCAAGCTTTATAATGGCAGTGAATGGGACCAACGAGTATGAAGCATGAGAAAGTGTATCCATCGATCATAAATGTACTCCACATGGCTCTGGGGTGGTGGGGGTTGGGGGGGTTCAATAAAGGCCTTCTGAAGCGAAACGGAATTGACGCAACATCCTGCAAACCCTGCAATTTCACAGTCTAGACTACAAACACTAGCACTACGTTTTGTAACAACAAGCTTTAACTCAGTATCTCTCAAAGCTCACACACCTGTGAGGATTGTGGCCCACATTGATGTATCCTGACACAATGAGTTGTGCAAGAGAAAAACCTCTGAGATCAATGACAGACAGGCGATTAAATGTTTAAACATTTAAGATAAACAATTTTGAGATTGTTTGACTCAGTGTTTTTTACTCATATCAATAAATCAATAGAATTCTGGGGTAGGCAAGGCCATTAAGGATCCATCTGTTGTATTTTTCATTGCTCGGGAAACGAAGGACGCATTTCGAGGTCACATTTGAAGGAGCCTTCGAATTGGGACAGCCTTCGTCTCGTCGCTGTGATGCAATCGGCCTTCGATTGTGGCCTTCAAAGGATGCAGCCTCTGAATTGAGACACAGCTACTTCTTTTTTTTAAAGCGGAACTCTGTAAGATTTGCGAAGCTCCCCCTACAGGTTTCTTCAGTGAATCACACTGTCGTAAATACGCAAGCACAGCTCTGGACTACAACGACTACAACGCTCACCAGCGCAGTAGTTTTGCAAATACAGTACAAGAAATCTCGATGGAGGTGGGTAATTTTCGAAACTGTCTTATAAAGTCATAATATATCCATTGTTTTTGAATTACCGTAAAGTATTTTGTCACTCTCGCTTGAACGTGAACATGAGGCGAGATTGTGTCGGGTCGGCGCAGCTCAACTTGCAAGTGCTGTATTCTGGCGTAGACGTGCCAGAGGGGGTTAGTGCTGGCCTCAAACACACCACTACAAGTCAATTAACCATCGGAAGGACTTAGAAAACTATTTATGAAGGTAAAAAAGTTACTTAGTTCTGCTTTAATGGTATACAATAACATTAGAAATATGCTGCAATGTTTAACCCTTACAAAAAATAAGTATACTTCAAGTTCATTATATTAAGTATACTTAAGTAAAATTCAAGATTTTTTTAAAAAGTATTCTTGGCCTGGTTTCACAGACAGGGCTTAGATTAAGCCAGGATTAGGCCTCAGTTCAATAAGGACATTTAAGTAGCTTTTTTAAACATGTCTTAGAAAAAAAAAATTACTAATGTGCATCATGAGTCAAAACAATGATACTAACAAATTTTAAAATATGTCAGCGCAAGTTGCTTCCAGTTAAAGTCTGGGACTAGGCTTAAGCCTTGTCTCTGAAACCGAAGGAATATCATATGTAAGTAATATCAATGTACTAGTAGTATACTTGTAAGTGTACTATTTCAATACTACTTGAGACTAAATTAGACCACTTTTTAGTGTATAAAAGTATACTTTTAAGTATACTTTACATGTTACAGAAGTAACTTTCAGTACACAACTAGTTTACAACTATGTTTTTGATTTGCATTGCAATTACACACAAGAACTTATAGGTATACTGAAAGTTTACTAGTTGTAGCACATTTTTTAGTTTATAAAAGTACACTTTGAAATATACTAGTATACCACTAGTTTTGAAGTTTTATACTACAAGTATGCTTGTAAGTTTTCTTAAAGTGAACTTAACATCATTCTTATAGTTTACTACTTATATATTATTTTTGCTACAATGTTCCGATTTAGGTATTCATTTTTGTACTTGAAATATACCTATTGACTGTACTTTAACTTTTTTCCCGTCAGTGTTTTTAAAAAAAATCTTTTAAGTTTTTTCAAACATTTTCATGGCCCCCAGAATATTTTGTTGTATACACATGCAATATATCAAAAGAAAGAACAGAGGATCTGCTTTAAATTTATACGTTTTTCTAGCTTTGTGCATCATTTTTTTAACATTTGAATGTGGGTGTTTTTTTGTTGTTGGTTTTTTTTTTTAAAGCAACATTTTAACTTTTGAATGAAAAGCTTATGCAAAATCAACAAAATTTTCCTTATGCAGATGACGAAGTAAGTACAGTGAAGTCTTCCGTGTTTATGTCCGAATTTCGGCTCAGTATTGGCCAAAGCTGCACGATGTGTGATCTGACGCAGGAGCGTACAAACTGTAGCGCTGGACGTAAACAGCGTATGAGAATGACACAGAAGAGAAGATATTGTTGAATAAAGTCGTTATTTTTGTTTTTGTGCACAAAAGTGTTCTCGTCGCTTCATAAAATGAAGGTTGAATCACTGCAGTCATGTCGATAGTTTTAAAAATGACTTTACTACCTTTCTGGACCATGAAAGTGTTATATTACTGTCTATGGACTAGTCATAGCCCTCTCGGATTTCATCAAAAATATCTTAATTTGTGTTCCGAAGATGAATGAAGGTTCATTCATCCTTTGTTTCCTTTGTTTCCTCAGTTTGGTTCGGTTGTAGTTTGTGTATCATGCACACTGTTACATCCTTAATGGATTACCCTGTGTATATTCTTTTATTAAATACCTATTAGAACTTTCTGCCTCATCTTTGTCTTTGGGACTTTTAAGGCTGTGACAAGTACACTTCAATAAACTTTGTTGTTGTTGCTGTTGTAAAGGAATCCATTAAGTGGTGTGATCTTGAATATAAAAATGTCACATCCACCACCAGAGGGCACTCCTCCCTAGTCCTCCCGAATCACAAATAGGCTATACATTCCCCATAAACTTTTGCCTGCACTCAGTATTGTGTGATTACATCCACCTGTGCATCATTACCTTGTTAACCCGGCCTATAAAAGCCATGTGTATTTTAATCAGTCTTTGTCAGTTATTGTCTTTGTGAGGATGTGACATATTTTTTTCACCCTAGTGTCCTGGATTTCTTGTTTATGTTTGGATTATCTTTTGTTTTATTAAATTTCTGTTTGCATTTGGATTCAGCTTGTCCTCTTCCCTGAACAAACTATGTTACCAAAGACTTCTGGTTATTTGAAAATGTGATATTTTAACTCTGGTTTCACAGACAAGGCTTAAGCTAGTCCTAGACTAAAATGCATGTTTAAGCTGTTTTAACTAAAAAGCAACATATATTGACATACCGTATCTTAAAATATGTCAATGCCATTGTTTTGTCTCAATACGCACACCATTAATTCTTCTAGTGATCTGTGATATTCCTAGTGGTGGATGAAGTAAACAAATCGAGTATCTACTGGAGTACAGATACCCTAATAACATATTACTCCAGTAAAAGTATTTACTCATTTCAATATGAGTAAACGTACAAAAGTAATTGATTTTTAATGTACTTAGGCTAAGTATTAAAAGTAAAAGTGCTGATCGATGAACCATGTTTATTGTTTGTTCTAGCCTGTACTAGTCAGTAGGCTAATAAAAAAAGATTTCTGCATTGCAGACATTCTATGTGTTGATCTGCAAATAGGCCTAAGCACACCTTTAATTTTATAACCAAATCTTATTATACAAATTATTATACTCAATATACACTTTTAATGCAGATTTAGTTCACAAATAACTGCAGTCATCATGTATGATTTTCATTAATGATGAAAATTGAATTTACCTCGGCATAGTTGAATAACAAGAGTTCAGTACATGGAAATGACATACAGTGAATCTCAAACTCCATTGTTTCCTCCTTCTTATATAAATGTAATTTGTTTAAAAGATCTCCGAAGAACAGGTGAATCTCAACATAACACGACTGTTACGTAACAGTCGGGATCATTATTATGTACGCCCCCAATATTTGCATATATCAGCCCATGTTGAAGCCATTACACAAGGGCAGCCAGTATTAACGTCTGGATCTGTGCACATCTGGATCATCAGACTAGGTAAGCAAGCAAGAACAATAGCTTAAAATGGCAGATGGAGCTATAATAACTCATCCATGATAACATGATATTTTTAGTGATATTTGTAAATTGTCTGTCTAAATGTTTTGTTAGCATGTTGCTAATGTACTGTTAAATGTGGTTAAAGTTACCATTGTTTCTTACTGTAGTCACTGAGACAAGAGCCGTCGCTATATTCATTTTTAAACACTTGCAGTCTGTATAATTCATAAACACAACTTCATTCTTTATAAATCTCTCCAACAGTGTAGCATTAGCTTTAGCCACGGAGCATAGCCTCAAACTCATTCAGAATCAAATGTAAACATCCAAATAAATACCATACTTACGCGATTAGACATGCTGCATGACGAACACTTTGTAAAGATCCATTTTGAGGGTTATATTAGCTGTGTGAACTTTGTTTATGCAATGATAGAGTCGAGAGCTCGGGAGGGGGCGGAGAGCGCGAGCAAATTAAAGGGGCCGCAGCCTGAATTGGCGCATTTCTAATTATGCCTCAAAATATCTCAAAAATCTATGAGGTATTTTGAGCTGCAACTTCACAGACACATTCAGGGGACACCTTAGACTTATATTACATCTTATAAAAAAAAAAACGTTTGACGGCACCTTTAAAATTTGGCATTAGTAACTTACTTTTCCCGCCCTTCAACAACTATATCCACTTCATTTTGACCCAAACCCTGAATCAGTGGGTTTTTACCCAGTGATTGGGTATCGGATGGCGATTTTTTTAGCTCAAAATAACGAGGAACGATATTATGAATTGCAAGTGGAGTAGGCTTCTGCTTTAGAATGTAGTGAAGTAAAAGTTCCCCTCAAGGGTACATTTTTTTTTTTGTCAATTAAGGGATTTTTTTTCAAAATTTTTCAGAATTTCCATCACTCGTTTTTGATGCGATACTTCAAAATGCACATAAAAACAGTGTGATGGAAACACTTGATGTTCCTGAAATTACTGAAATTATTTTTTTTCAGTGGGAACATGACAAGCAATGTGTGTATGGCAAAATACATGTGTACACTACAGCATGTGATAACAACACTCTTGTGACACTGAAGAACTGAACAGAGATTTCAACACTTGCTCATTTTAAAACAGATCACATCAAACACAAAGTGCATCTTGATATAAAAGGTTCATCAAAGGGTGCCCACCTTTCCCTTTAAGAGTCTGATTGTGTCAAGTTAGTGTGGCCTTTGTATGAGACCTAAGAACATTTTAATTGCGTTAGGCTTGTGTTAAGATCTATCAATCTATCTATGGAATGACATGAGAGTGAGTAAATGATGACAGAATTTTCATTTTTAGATAAGCTATCCCTTTAATGCACCAGTTGTAGCATTATCAACACTAAATCAGTGTTGTTTCAATGTACATTAAGATGTTTTATCACATTCATCTCAGAGTTTCCATGGAAAAACTGCTCAAACAATCAATTTGATGGAACAACTGCTTTGTTTATGACTTTTATGCAGTAAGTGCACTAATAAAGCTGGTGTCAACCAATCACATGCATTTCTGCTGTTAGCAGTATTTCAGCACTCAGCAAACAAAGGTCCTCTGTTCATCCACAGGTCAGGTGACTGTGAACTGCATCAAACGCTCCTCTATTCCTCTCCTTCCTACAGCACCAACTGGCATATATAGCACATTTGAAGACATGTACAGTATAGTGGCCAAAAGTGATGTTCGAATGGAATATTTGCACAATACTTGCTTTTAATGACACTTCAGGTTCAATTAAACAATCAAAATATTAAGGAGTATGTTACATTGGAAAAAACTGGTGAGGTATTAAAATCACAACATTATTTGGCAAGAAAAGCAAACTCCATAATATAATTAAAAATGGGTTTTATTGTGTTTTGCAAAAAAGGCATAAAAAACACAAAAAGCTCACAGGAAATAAGCATACAGTGACTACAATGTAATCAGTTATTAATATTATGTTGGTTCTCCTTTGTTTTTGATTACAACAGCCATTTTGTTGCATGCACATGTGGGTTTGGGATTGTTATGTTTAGCACGATTCCCAAATATTGGCCCACTTTCAGAATGCCAACACCTGCTGCAGATATACACTGATCAGGCATAACATTATGACCACCTTCCTAATACTGTGTTGGTCCCCCTTTTGCTGCAAAAACAGCGCTGACCCATCAAGGCATGGACTCCACTAGACCCCTGAAGGTGTGCTGTGGTATCTGGCACCAAGATGTTAGCAGCAGATCCTTTAGGTCCTGTAAGTTGTGAGGTAGGGCCTCCATGGATCGTCTTGTTTGTTCAGCACATCCCACAGATGCTCGATTGGATCAAGATCTGGGGAATTTGGAGGCCAAGTCAACACCTCACTCATTGTTGTGCTTCTCAGACCATTCCACGTGATGTAAAAGAAAACACGATTCATCGGACCAGGCCACCTTCTTCCATTGCTCCGTGGTGCATGGACACCCTGACTGGTCTGCGGCTATGCAGCCCCATATGCAACAAACTGTGATGCACTGTGTATTCTGACACCTTTCTATCAGAACCAGCATTAACTTCATGAGCAATTTGAGCTACAGTAGCTCGTCTGTTGGATCGGAGCGCACGAGCCAGCCTTCGCTCCCCACGTGCATCAATGAGCATTGGCCACCCATGACCCTGTCACCGGTTCACCACTGTTTCTTCCTTGGACCACTTTTGATAGATATTGACCACTGCAGACCGGGAACACCCCACAAGAGCTGCAGTTTTGGAGATACTCTGACCTAGTCGTCTGGATATCACAGTTTGGCTTTTGTCAAACTCGCTCAAATCCTTATACTTCCCCATTTTTCCTGCTTCTAACACATCAAATTTGAGGACAAAATGTTCTATTGCTGCCTAATACATCCCACCAACAGGTGCCGTGATGAAGAGATAATCAGTGTTATTCACTTCACCTGTTACTGGTCATAATTTTATGTCTGATCGGTGTAAATCCCCAATACCATTATTTTACCCTTGCCGGCACCACAGATGCATTTGGTAATAAAACACTCTAGTCATCTCTTACTAACATCCCAGACACCACTCAGTGCTAAGCTGTTAAACGTTGACTTGTCAGACTGCAAAACACGGTTCAAATGTTCTATACAATCCTTATGTTCTTTGGCAAATGCAAGGTGTTTTATGCTGTAAATATTGCTAATAAATGGTTTCTTTACTGGCACACAACCTCTCAATCCAGCCTCTTATGGCCATTAGCTTGCACTTGAAATTGAGATGAAATTGGAGGTTGGAGGTCTCATCCAGGTCTTTAGCAGTTTTCAGGTGGCTCCACATTCAGGTGATTTTCATCCTTGTGTCAAAATGCTCACTTGTCTTCCTTGACCAGCCACAACACTTTACATTCTGCATGGTAGTGGTCTCACAGTGCTTTGACATCGATTTGTGACCATTCACATTTTGTACATGAGCAATATCCAAAACTTTAGCCATATTAACAATATCCTCCTTGGTTGCAGAGGACAGCTCCTTCCATCTGCTATTTTCACTAAAACCCACAAATTAACATCTAATAATATAACTAATACTTGCCATAGTGATTTGTTGAATTATAGGCTGGGAAAAATAAATGCAAGAATGTTAAGACCACTTGGCCAAAAATGACATCCACACAATTCAATGTTGAACTGCGGCATGGCATATACAATTGAAAAGTGGAATATACATTAGTTTTACACTCAAGGCATAACTTCACAGCATGTGTACAAAATATTCAATACTTTTTTTATTTAATGTATTTTACTAGGTCGGACATCACTTTTGGGCACTACTTTATATGTAAGTGAAAAAATTAAGTGTATGTGATATGTGAAGGCCAAGTACTCATACTCAGAATTTGTCCTCTGCATTTAACCCATCCAAGTTAGTGCACACACAGTAGTGAGTAGTGAACACTCACACATTCGGAACAGTGGGCAGCCATTTTGTGTGGCGCTTGGGAATTACGCCTTGCTCAAGGGAACTTGTCATTTCCTGCTGGTACTGAGAATCGAACCCGCATCCTCCAGGTTACCAGTCTGACTCTCTAACCATTAGGCCATGACTGTATAAAACAGTCCTGCAATAAAGATGGAATCACAGTCTTGATCAGCCTTCAAGCAGAATTTGGCATCATGATGATAATGATGTGTGATGATAATGTTTTCCCTTTTTTGGAGAAAAAGTTATAGGCCTTAAACTTGCTAACACAATTTAGCTAGCAGGAGAAAACTAATTTGTCCTGATTGCTCTTAATTGTTAAGTGTTTTTTTCTAAGGTACAGTGATTGTTTTTATGTGAAAATGATGGCATTGATTTTACAAATAATTAACAATATGTTTTATTTAATTTGGTAACGTTCAGGGCCAGAACAGGGTTGCAGGATGCAGGGGATATATATATATATAATGTATTTATATTAATTTTTTTAATATTATTTTTTTTGTTAAAATGACACAAGTTAATTACAATGCTAAAAAACAAACAAAAAAAAAAACTATATTTTTAATTTATATATATATATATATAAAAACGTGAAAGATCACCCATACAAGGCAAATAATCTTTAGTATTATGGCCATGTCATTACTCCACAACCTAATGACTACCTAGAACTCTAAACTATGTTAACTATTCTGACATCAGAAAAAGCATATCAGTGACCTACGTCTGAAATGAATGTTTAGGCATACAGTAATTCAAGAAACATGACAGTGTGCACTTTTTGACATGAAAATAACCAAAAATAAATGCAAATGTAAGGGTACATCCAAATGGACCAAAAAAAAAACAAAACAAACAACTCACCAAGAGCTTAATAGCAGATCAACTGAACTCTTATCCTACTTGTATGAAAACCACCATGATACTCACATGGAATCTTAAATTCTCCAAAATTTAAAAAAAAAAAAAAAAAAAAAAAAAAAAATTAGCTATTACACAAATGGACATGTGGTTTAAAGTTTCACATAAATTGTTCCCTTATCACACCTTATCTCTTATCACATATTTGTTCTCCATTTTTGTGCAGTTATACTGCCTTTCTGGCATTCATCTTCCCCTTTCATTCCAACATTCTCAACTTTTGTTGTCACACACACACACACACACACACACACACACACACACACACACACACACACACACACACACACACACACACACACACACACACACACACACACACACACACACACACACACACACACACACACACACACACACACACACACACACACACACACACACACACACACACACACACACACACACACACACACACACACACACACACACACACACACACACACACACACACACACACACACACACACACGTTAAAAAAGCAGTGTTATAAGACTGAATCCAACACTTCAATCTAAGACGACCAAATTAAAACATGATTGTGTCATCCCAGTTCTCTGTCGAAAGATTCTGTGTACAAATGAAGACACTCACACATTTTAATGAACTTTATTTGAGCAAGCATATTGTCAATTTAAGAGAACACCACATTGCTGGTTCTGTCAGTTCTCACCTCCCTTCTAAGAACATGACAGCCAGGCATTAAAAGAAATAAAACAAGGCAGGAATGCTTTACGGCTGTTTACTCCCTGTACTGTGGATTTTTTTTTAAACCCCCAACATAATTTTTGTCTGTTTTTCCTTTTTTATTCATTTTTTAAATACCTTAACTAGGCCTAGAATGCTTGTCTCTAGACCTGGCTCTTTCTAGTTTCTTTTTTAAATATGGTTTTAGAGGTTTTGCGATGTTTTCTGTGTTTTAGTTTTTTTTTCCGATGTTTACTTTCCCCCCTCTCTGAAGATTCAAGGTTGCGCACCCCTGTAAAACAGAGATATCATGACCTCAGTTCACCAACAGACTGAACATTTGATGTGAGTGGAGAAACAGACAAGAACAAAAGGAACATTTTACCTTGGCTTAAACACTTGGCACACCAGCAGAGTTGGTCACAGTTTTTTGAGCAGCTTCTTTAGCCTGGTGAGCCTGGAGCACGGCCACCGCCTCGTCAACCTGTCAGACATTTGACAAAACATTTATGCTTTTCAAATACTTTCCATTCCATAGAGTTCACAAAAACAACCATTCAGCAAGTCCAACCTTGGAGCGCAGAGACTCCGGAGACTCCAGCATGTGGAGGAGCTCAGAGTTGTCGATTTCCAGCAGCATACCAGTGATCTTGCCAGCCAGGCTGGGATGCATATTCTGGATAAGTGGGAAGAGACGCTCACCTGGGAGAGAAAAAGAGGAAAATTAAGCATTAACCTAATTTTATAGTGTGGTGGGAGGAACAAATAATCAAAATCCGAAAACTCAGAAATCTTTACCCAGCATCTGCTTCTGTTCCTGTGGAGGAGCAGCGGCAAGCATGGAGGCCGTCAGTGGTTCCTGTCCTTGCACATGCACAGCAGGCTAACGAAAAGAGTAAATCAGAAGAGTAAACACAAAAATCACATATTTCAGATGTGATGGGATGTATGTTGCACAGAGTCTTACCTGCTGCATAGTAACCTGAGGCGGAGTGTTCATGTGCTGCTGAGGGTTGCGGACACTGGGTGCGTATTTGTACTGAGGCACGCCGCGTACTGGAGGGGCAGAAGCTGCAGCCGCTGCAGTGGAGGGCCGTGGACCCATAGTCTGAGCAGCTGAGAGAGCAACAGGATCAAAAGCAATTGAAATCAAATGGATTTAATTAAAATCATCTCAACTTGTCTGCTCAAAACAGTGCACATTTATGAAACCTACTTTTTCCCCCTAACAAAACAACAGGCTATATATTCTCAACTGAGACAAATCTAACTCAGATGTAGACTCAAAATAAATTTTCAGTTGATACCAGAATCAAAATGAACCAGAATACAAAAAGTGTAACTTTTTTTCCTTTTTTTAAGTTCTATTTCTCAAACATTATTTAAAAAATAAAATAAAAATAAATAAAGTGTATAGTGATAGTCTTGGCTCATTTGCAAAGTTTGTTACATATACTAAACGCTGTGCATAAAAAAAAAAAGAAAAAAAAGCATCTGATCTGGGTCAAAAAAGAAAAGAATGCATTATGGGGGTGTTTTTAGAAGAACCGTCATTTAAACCAATGGTCATTGCAGCCAAGAAAGTTTAATAGTAAAAAGTAGAGAGTTTTGACTGTCTGACTTGAATTCAACCAAAAACCTTAATTTGATTCAGGCATGTTTGATTAAGGTTGGATATAAACTAGGGATGTGCGAGGCTAGTCGATTAAACATATCCCTAATATAAACCAGCCAGGGGTGCAAAACTTAGTTCCTGGAGGGCCACAGCCCTGCAGAGTTTAGCTACCACCCTAATTAAATGCACTTGATCCAGCTCATCAAGTCCTTCAGGCTTTCCAAAACTACGGCTGTGTCTGAAAGCTTAGGCAGCTGACTTGCTGCATTATCAGGCAATGACTCTGCAGACAGCGTTTGCACATGAAGGTACTTCATACCTTCAGAGGCAGCGTAACAGTTTAATTATCTACAGCAAAATAAAGAGAGCTTTTGTGATAACCAAGCAAATATGTAATTACTATAATAGTAATTTCTTGCTAGAAATAACATCAAAAGTGGAAAAAGTTGATTAAAAACATACATTTACACACAACCTCAACTTTCAGACGTTATCTTTATGTTTTAGGCTGTTCAACTGTCACAGAATGGAACAGGATTGTGGGATAAAGGCAGAGAAGGATGCATCTATGCGGCCTTAAAAATCAGATGAAGGTATCTCAGGAGACAGGAAGTGAAACTAACATTGGATTCGGACCTTCCTACCTTGAATGCATCCTCCAAAGACAGCATTTTTTAGCTTTCAGACGCAATCTATAGGTCTGTGTTGGAGCAGGGTTGGAACTAAACTCTGCTGTGGCCCTCCAGGAACTGAGTTTTCCATCCCTGATCTAAACTTTGCAGGAAGGTAGATCCCAATATACTTAAAATATCAAAGAACAAACTGGTTTAAAGTCAAAATGAAGTTTTTTTGGAATTTGATTCAGGGGTTCGAAAGAGCTTGTCAAAGCAAGCTTTCTAGAAAAGACTCACCAACACGCTGAGTGGACATCATGCGGGGAACCTGTGATGCAGGACGCATGGTGCTGAAGGTCTGAGGTCTAGGGGCAGATGGGCGCATTGTGCCTGGCATGTTTTGGAAGTCTGTAGGAAATGTTAAATATCTATATTAGTATGAATCAGTACTTCACGAATCAGTGACATTCAATTAATTTATTACTGCAGGTTTCTGGTATAAAGAGTTGACTTACGCTGAGGCCGGACGCCTTGTGTGGTCCAGCGAGGACTGGGTCTGAGCTGGGCGAGCTGACTTGTAGGGTAATATGCAGCTCTGTTCTGGGCCTGTGATGCAAGAAATTCATTAAATGGAGTAGAAATATGTCACTTTGGAGAAAAGCGTCTGCTAAATGATTAAATGTAGAAATAAGAAGTAATGCTAATCTAAGCAATATGACAACCAACTAAGTGACTTACCTGCGGAATGGCAGCCATGAAGTATCCTGATGGAGGTGCAGGTTGGTAGGGGTTGATAACTGGGTTTGGCACTGCACGGACACTGGCCATCCTCTGCATGTACTGGTTGGTGAGATGGGCCTGCCGTTCCTCTTTGCGCTGAGCAAGAGCCACATACAGTGGCTTAGTAGCCACAATACGGCCATTCATCTCAGTCACTGCTTTAGTGGCTTCCTCAGGGGAAGAGAAACAAACAAAACCGAAGCCTTTACTGCGACCACCGTCCATCATGACCTGGGAAAGAAGAGGGAGAATATTTCAATTTTTGTCCAAAAGGCAACATACCACTTAAAAATTAACATGAAATTGTATTTGCAACCCATTTTACTTCAGTAATATAAATTTTTCAGAGTCAAACTCCATCAAATGATAGAGAAAAATTAGAATGGAACATTTTATAAATTTTTTAAAGACCATCATTGCGTACATTTAGAGCTTATAGAACATGTATGTTCTGTTATATATATAAAAAACTAGGTCAGTTCAAAATCATACCTTGGCACTGGTGATTGTTCCAAAGGGAGAGAACTCTTTACGAAGACGCTCATCATCAATACCATCATCCAAGTTCTTAACATAGAGATTGACACCCTGTAAAGAGATCAAATGGCGATGAAGACCTGCATCTTTGAGGGCCCTTACAATGCACTAGATTTAATAAACTAGTAAATACAAATATAGCTGCAAGCAGCGATGATGGGTTCTATATACACAGAGACTGAGGGAGTGAGAAGGAGGGGAATGACAGAGAGATTGAGATTGAGAAGATTTAACATTTTAGACAAAAAATAAAATCTAAACTGTGACAAAGTAGTCTTTTGTAATGTCTAAATATATATCCAAATGCTATACCTGATAAAATTGTTCAGACATAATCCTTTTATCAGTCTGAACATTGAATATTTTTTTCTAATCTGTTTTTTTAAAAATAGGCCTATGCTGCCATCTAGTGTTTATTCTATATTAAATTTTATTTTCTTTCAACCAGATCTAAGCACTAATCTGCCTATTTTAACGTCATCATACTGCTTTAATTGAGGGGGGGGGGGTTCTCTGATATTTGTATTATTTTATGTAGAAATAAAGGGTGCATAATTTATTGGTAAGAAGATAGACTCTTCCGGTTTCCCTTTTTGTCCTTATTTTAATCCCTCGCCATGGCAACACCATTTGAGAAATCCAATATCCGTTCACAGTTTAGCATCTTCAATATACTGGCATCAGGTTGAGAAATTTTGGTGTGAATCAAATGACAGCCATTGGAACAGTAGTTAAAAATTCAGAGCTTGATTAAGAAATAAAATAATAACATTCAAACTAAAATATTTGACTTCCTGTTGTTCAGAGCTAATGACTGTAAATTATAAAGTTGTCCGGCTCAATGAAATCATTATGTACTGATTTTGGTGACACTACGTAAAACTAACCCCAAGTGGCACTTTAGAGCCCCTCCTCCACACCCATTTCTAAGGGTTTGCCCATGTCTTCTGGCTGACAACTATGATGTTTATGTCGAGATTCATGCAATTTGTAGCATGCTAAGAGTCTCAAACACCAAAAAAGAAAGTTTGACATGTTGCCATGACAACAGTATTCTAGATATCAAGAATTCTTTTACAGATGTACATCTGCAGTGTCTTAACATTGAAGCAAATTGGGTAAAAATAAGGGTGATTTAGCATTTTGGACTTGCTGCCAGTTGGTGGTGCTATGACTTTGATGGCTTCCTACAACGAACACAGCTGAAGTTGTGTCAAAATCAGTTAATGTATGCAGAAGTAACACTGCCCGTTTCCCTTATTTTACCATAATTTGTTGCCAAACTGTTTGAGATATCAAAAAATCTGCTCACAATTTAACATCCTCAGTGTCTTGGCTTCATGTTGACAGAGTTTGGTTGCGATCGGATGAATCCCCAAAGAGGAATATATCAAACTCCAAAGAATGCTTTTTTCAAACAACCCATAATAGCTAACTTCCTGTTGGGTGGCGTACGACTTCGAGTGAGTTCAAGTTGTTCGGCCCGATGAGATCTATAACTGTATGAAGTTTGGTTCCAAAGTGTGTGCAAAGTTTCAAGAGTTTTTGAGCGTGTTAAGGGCCCAAAAAGTGCCTGAAAGTTAAAAAAAAAAAAAAAAAAAAAAGAAGAAATAATAATAATAATAATAATAAAATTAACCAAGGAAAACAATAGGGCCCTCCACTTGGGCCCTAATTAAGAACCAAATGCGGTTACACAGTCTAATTTAGGTTCATAAAGAAACTATTGTACATAGCCACTACTGCCCCCAGTATTCACCATAAAAAGAACATGGGGCCCATGAACTAAAAAGTCACTGTTGCAGCCATTTTGGCCAGTGCGGTCCACTGAAAAGGAAACACTGAATTTGACAAGGCTGCAGCAGTCAGAGTTCAACTTCACTGACCTGGTAGCGAGTCATGCGGTCCTGCTTCATCTGTTCAAATTTGCGCTTGAGCTCAGTTTGGCGCTCCACTTTTTTCTGAGCACGACCCACATAGATGAGTTTCCCATTCAGTTCTTTTCCATTCATCTCATCCACAGCCTGTACCAAGAGATCCAAAGGTTGTTCGGTACCGGTTTATCCTATGATTACATTTACTCCAGGAAGTCAAGTATGTTAGTTTGGCCACATTTAAAACTGAACTGACCCTTTGCGCGTCTTCGTGCCTCTCAAAACTCACAAATCCAAAGCCTCTGGACTTCCCATTTTCATCGGTCATGACACGGATGCTCATAGCATTACCTTACCAAATCAGAAAAAAAAAAATATAGTTTTTGAAATATATAAACCAAGAGAGAAATTGTAGTTTTGTGGTTTTATATAGTTTAAAAGAACTTACCATATTTGCTGAAGATGTCCTTGAGCTTTTCATCATCCATATCTTCTCCAAAGTTTTTTATGTACACGTTAGTAAATTCTTTGGCTCTTGCACCAAGCTCAGCCTCCCTCTCCTTGCGAGATTTGAAGCGCCCCACAAACCTGATGGCAAAGAGGAGTTTTATTACAATAGGAGGATTTAGTGTATCTCAACATTTATTTCAAGGGGCTGGGAAATGGAACTTAAATTTCATCTACACATTTAGCATCCTTTTCAACAATATACAATATCTTTGTAATTAGGTACGGGCACTAGTACTCAAGTACTCGGAAGTGACAGGGACAATCAATCGTGAAAATTATCAAGTGACTGGTTATGGCATTATGGGTGGTACCTTGAGGTCTGATTAGTTAGCATTAGGACAGCATGCCATCCAAAATGAAGAACAGTTATTAGAAAATACAGTTAAATGTAGCGGCAATCTTTCATATACATGACAATATAATGGAAACACTATTGTAACACTAGTGTTGTGAATTCTTTGAGCTTTAGTGCATTGTTACAGAAAGAGCGCACAATCGGGAGCTACACATTCTGACTAGAAAGTAACTTAGTTCAGATTCACATCATTTCATGAATAAATATACAAGAGATAATACACTTAGGCTCTGTATATATCTGAATCTCCTATGCATTTGTTTGAGTTAATTAACCCACTATAGCCAAGTGCTTCAGTTTATCTGTTCATTCACTGTTCAGCTTCAGCTCACACAGCTCAAATCGCTTAGGGATGTAGGCATATTCAAATGCAGCCATAGATTTTAGGTGTCTGTGAATGCACCAATACTCAAATACAATCTTTGAGCAGATTTATAAGCAATATAAAATGAATCTTAATTTTCAGAATGTTGCGTAAAGGTTTAGTTTACCGAAAAATACAATTTCTGTCATTAATTACTCACCCTCAGGTCTTTCCACACTCGTAAGACCTTCGTTCATCTTGGGAACACAAATGCACAGTGAAGGCTTCCGTGTTTATGTCCGAACGCCGGCTCAGTACAGGCCAAAGCTGCACACGTGAGCAGCACGACGCACGCGTGTGATGCTGACGCAGGAGCTGGCCAATAATGAGTCGGTGTTCTGATAGAACCTGAAAGCACTGGACATAAACAAAAGGGCTGGGAGATTAAATCGATTTACCTTCCTTTGTGGATCAATTCTAAGATTTTCCGAACGCATCGCGATTCTCTCTTGAATCGATTCTGAGCTTAGTTTTTCACAGCAGATGGCTCTCTAGGCTAGTCTTTAACCACGCGCTCAAATGCTGACAAAGAAGATCGCTCGTGCGTTCGGCTGAGTCTGACAATGTATTTGCACCTCAGAATGCTTTTATGACGCAAGATTAATGTTAACAGTCCACTGCAAACAACCCTGTAATTCGCTTCAACCTTTTTTAACTTTATGAATGATTATTTTATAGAAGGTTCGAGTGGTAGTATAGCTGTTTCTAAAGCATGTAGTGCCATCTGCTGTTAAAAACTAAGCTCAGAATCGATTTGAGAGAGAATCACAACGGATTCGGAAAATCTCAGAATCCATCAAGAATCATTTCTTGATTTGCGATTCAACGATTTATTATCCCAGCCCTAATAAAACAACATATGAGAATGACACAGAAGAGAAGATATTGTTGAATAAAGTCATTATTTTTGTTTTGTTTTTGTGCACAAAAAGTATTCTCATCACTTCACAAAATTAAAGTTGAACCACTGCAGTCATGTCAACTGTTTTAACATTTCTGGACCTTGAAATTGGGGATTATATTTCAGTCTCGGATTTCATCAAAAATGTCTTAATTTGCGTTCTGAAGATGAACGAAGGTCTTACTGGTGTGGAACGACACGAGGGCGAGTAATCAATGACATTTTTGGGTGAACTAACCCTTTAATTTTATATCACCAGCAAATCATATTTTATATTAACAGGAATATATTGTAAAAATTCACAATTCAAATCCAAATCAAGTCTGCTTATCAAGTCACTCCCCATGTTAGTTAGCAAGTTCTTTTAGCAATTTTCCTTCAACCTTAATGCTCAAGTTTGGGAAAACACAAATCTCACTTACACTTTTCTGTCATTCAGCAACATGCCGTTCATTTTCTCAATGGCTCTTTCAGCAGCCTCCTGGGTCTCAAAGTGCACAAAGCCGTAGCCCTTTGAGCCATTCTCATCACAAACCACCTTAAGGAAGGATATCAGGCATAAAATCATGCACCCACTGACCAACAGAAGCACTCATGCACAAAAATTACAACATTCACAATCAGATCACTGCAAAGCACCTTCTAGAGCATGTATGTGCCTTACCTTGCACGACAGGATGTTGCCAAAAGCAGAGAAAGTGTCATAAAGGGCTTTGTTATCAATAGACTTATCCAAGTTTTTAATAAAGATGTTTCCAACACCACTTTTCCTCAGAGAGGGGTCACGCTGAGACCACATGATGCGGACAGGTCTACCCTTGATGACGTCAAAGTTCATTGTGTCTAAAGCCCGTTCAGCTGGAAGCGAAAACAATTATTAATTCACTAAATCAAAATGAATTTCTTCTCCTGCACTGAGCCAGAAATCTCTTCAGTAGCATTTACATTCAGAAAACTTCTCAGATTTATTCCCATCTATATTCTAAAACTTTTTTACAGAGGGGTTTATGTATGTATATTAATAAAATATGGTGAGTTTTTTTTTTTTTTCTCTTCTCTGATTTATGGAGTGATAAAAACTTCCAGATTTCAATTCTGGAAATGTAAGAAAATTAGTGCATATTTAATTAGATAATAAATATTTAATCATTTGTTTATTTAAACAGCATTTCGGAAAACGTATAATACAAAATTGTCTCAATGTACTTTGATTAACTGGGGAAGTATTTGGTCAAATCTACTAGGTCATGTTCACCTGTGGCATCTTACCTTAAAGGATTAGTTCACTTTCAAATGAAAATTACCCCAAGCCATCCCAGGTCTATATGGCTTTCTTCTTTCTGATGAACACAATCGGAGATATATTAATAAATATCCTCACGCATCCAAGCTTTATAATGAAAGTGAGCGAGACAAACGAGTATGAATCTGATGAAAGTGCATCCATCCACATTCATCCATCATAATCCACAGGACTCCGGGGGGTTAATAAAGGCCTTCTGAAGCAAAGTAATGCATTTGTGGAAAAAAAAAAAAAATCTATATTAAACAAGTTAAGTAAAATATCAAGCTTCAGCCAGACTGCCTTCCATAATCAACTTACAAAGAAAGTGTAAAACTCTTGCAGTTCAAAAAGCTTATGCTATGTCCTACACCTTCCTTATTCAACTTACAGAAAAAGCTTAACTGACACAACGCCAGTTCCATTTTTTGAATACTTAAGGTGGTCTGGAAGAAGCTAGATATTTTACTTAATAGTTCACTATTGCTATGGCTCACTGCCATTATAAAGCCTGGATGTGTCAGGATATTTATTAATATATCTCTGATTGTGTTTATCAGAAAGAAGAAAGTAATATACACCTAGGACGGCTTGAGAGTGAGTAAATCTTGGGGTAATTCTCATTTGAAAGTGAACTAATCCTTTAAATTTAGACTAGTTACTGAAATTGACTGAAAATGTGAGCATATTTATATCTCATGTAAAACTTCAATCTAAAACTAAAACTAAATAAATGATCAATCAATCTGAATAAAGCTAGACTAATTAGGACAAGAATAAAAAAGTGAGAAATTCAATACATGGACATTGCTTGGTCCCTAGTTTTATGGCATTATTCATGATAACCACATTCATTTCTGAACTTCTGAACAAACAAGCATAATCAATGCGATGAAGACACGATCCCAACTAGACAGTTGTATGGGGATTTATCTCTGCTGCACACTCTGCCCCACCCACGCCTTAAATATGACAATCATGCAAGTCATTGCTGTCATGCTACATCACGCGGTGCAACCCTCATCTTAAACCCTTTATAATCAACCGACAACACATCGATTCATAACAGTGTTGCATATGGTCACTAAAAAAAGATATTCAAATAGGGACTACATTGATGAACCCCCATATTTATTTTTCAGTGTGTCATTCGCGTAAAAGGCATCTTTTACACCACACTCACCATCTGCAGGCTGCTGGAAGTTGACATAGGCATAGCCGAGCGACCTGCGGGTGATCATGTCCCTGCACACGCGGATGGAGAGGATGGCACCGGCCGGGCTGAACTTCTCGTAGAGCATGGCTTCAGTCACGTCCTGGTGCAGGTCCCCAACATACAGCGAGGCCATGGGGTAACTAGGAGCGCTGGGGTTCATTTTCTCTTCGGTCGCAGTTGTGAACTTGCAGAATTTTACCTTTTTCGCGGCACTAGCGCGAGAGCTCAACTACGTCAGAATATAGTTAGCTGTCAAGCTAATCTAAACACGCCAATTTTAACAATTTAAAACCGTCGACTAAAAGATTATTTCTGGAACGTTTGGTGCTTCGTTTAAAATGACTAATAAGGGCAACAAAAAAATTAAAACGCGAAAAAATCCAAACCAGCGAATCAAGCAAACCGCTAGGCCTTTGCAAGCTCACAGACTATAACGTTATCGTTATTTTTTCAGATTTGTTGCGATGTTTCAAGGTCTCCAGCTCCCACTTCACCAAATTTTATTTATAAAAAGAAAAAAAAAGGATTTTTTGGAGTTTTTAAAAGTTTTTAAATTTTTTTGTATTTTTTTATTTTTTATATAATGTGTGCCGAGGCAAGCTCCGGAGCACACACGCACTCACACAGCACTAACAGCCGGGGGTTTCGGGAGGGAAGGGGCGGACTGAGCCGTCACATATATACCGGTCGGTACGTCATCCACCGTGCACGCGCATGTAAAAAACGCAATTTGACGCAACAGTCGCTCACCGGTTTGGATGACCATTGGATGAAAAATGCCAGACCCCTCAGATATGTCCAATAAACAGAGCGACGAATAGTTGACTTTTGTCAGAGCAAGAGCCGTATCAAAGAATATACACTAACTATACTCTTTGGCTAAATAGAGACGTCTTGCCCTGTCCAAATACCCACACTTGCTTGCACTAGACCTACTTGCATGACATATTTGCAAAACTTTAGATGTGTTTTTTTGCATTGCTAAGAACATAAGGTGAATTAAGGTTGATTGGGACACTTTTTCCAATTCATCTCAATGGCAAAAAGTGTTCCAATCACCCTTAATTCACCCTACATAAACAATGCCAGGGGTAAATACAGTAGAGTGTACAATTGCAGGTTACAAAATCAAGAAAATATCATACAAATGACACAGTGAGTCTGCTGGATGTAAGGAGAGTGTCCAAATAAGATTTAAGTCCTTTGTGAAAAATAAAAAGTAAGGCTTAGCACTCTGAAATTTACATTTATGTAAGAAAAAATTAGCTAGAAAGATAAACAAATGTATCAAAAAGTATTGGTCCTTTGCATCTTTATCGAAATTGTGCTGACCAATTAATATAACATCTTTGTATAACAAAGAAAAACTTTGTGATGAAAATGTACCTACAAAAATACAAAAATCCTTCCAGAACAGACTTGTATATGAGCATTCCCTGAAGAGATGAGAAATAGATTTATCTTCAGCACCACAAAAAGAACATAAAGAGTCAATATCAGGAAACATTTTTTTAAGTAAAGCTTCACAGGATAAAAAAGATGAAGCAATTTGTAGGACACATCCTTGACCTTATTGGTTATTAAATATTTAGTCCACACTTCCTTCCATGGCATGTTGATAAACTGGCCATTCCAGTAGGACACAGTGTACAGGAGAGAAGCAATCTCATTCTGAAATAGCTGTCTAATTCTCCTGCTCCGACCAGAAGAGTTAGATAAAAAACAAATATTTCTAATCATTGTATCAAAAGGATGAGCAACTGACAAAGAAATCTGGGATCTAGCTGAGAAGAGCATCCATTACTATAGCAAACTCTCGTGGAGTGACAGGTTTGTACTTGTTCAAAACTGAATATGAATACGTGTCCATCAGCATTGCTTAATTGAGAGACCAAAATAAAATTATTATTCACCCAATCTAGGAAAAACAATGACTTATCTTTATAAAGAATATATTCCAAATAAAGTACCGGTGAGGACTAAAATTGTGTTTATTAATAAGGTGCCAGACCAAAAATGCTTGTTTTTAGATAAGTGTTCAATTGGGTTTGAAGACCGCAAGTGTGTGTACAACTTTTGATTACCCAATGGTACACCCTTATAGTGCTTTATTTTGATTTTCAGTACTGATTTTCAAAATGCAGTGCATTTTTATTTTGCATATTAAGGGCACTGCACTTTGAATTTTTAAGACATAGGACAGTCTTGCTCACTTACCTCCTGTCGCATGCATGCGCTCTAATACCGCAAATGTGGGTATATGGACAGGGCAAACGGCTCTGACTTTTGTGACAATGATGGAAGTGAAAATTAATAACTGCATATTATTATACTTTTTTAATATATTTTTAATATTATTATTACTATTATAGTTTGTTAATTTAATTTAGAATCAAAAATTGTCTTGATTAAATATTCAAAATTATTTAGATATAGTATTATTAAGATATTAAATTGTGAATAGGCTACATCAACGACCAAAGGAAGCATCGAGATTTGTGTAGTTTATTCTGAAGTCATTAAAAATTTCCATTTTTTTTTTGTCTTGCAGAGACTAATTCCATTGCCAACATTTTATGTATCTTAAACATATACAATTAAATAACATTTCCATGCTATTTGCAGTTTGACAAACTTATAGATTTACTGGAAATAAAACACAATTAAAATGACACTGTTTTCTCCATGGTAAACAAGTACTGTAACTTTTTGAAGAAAACAAATTATTAGGGGCAAATTTGTTGTATTTGTGATTTTTGAAAGAATTATACACAATAAATATGAAAATAGTTTATGTTTATTTGATTCTTTGTTATAATTAATTTATTACGATTATTATTTAGTTTATGATTGAAAGTCTGGGTCTGGGGCAAGGGAAGTACAATAAAATCTACAAAAAGCATTTAAAAAAGTAAAATCTTTCCAATACAGTTTTAATTTGACCTTTATATAACAAAAATAGTCCTGTTAATTATGTTAGTCTGTTAGTTAAAAACCTGAGACCTAAAATTGCCAAATCAAAGAAATGCTCAATTATCAAAAAGTAATTTATCAAAAATTGACTGCACTTCAGCCCCAATACTAATGGGTCTTTGTATATATTAGTGGTAGTTAGCCTAATTGCTTTGATCGAATAGGACATGATGCTGAAGGGGATATTGTCTTTGATCAGTGTTGCCTTTTATTTACTTTCATAATCCTAACTGTTTACTTGTTTAGTTATCAGTCATCATAGTTCATGAGTGAGTATTACCAAAGACTATAGATAGGATTATAGATAGATAGCATGTAGATGACTGTGCTGAAGATCACCAATAGGGGGAGTAACAGGCCTTGAAGAACTACTGACTGTGCAGATATCCGCAGTGCTGAGCTACACTCATTTAATCTGATCGGTATTTTCTACAGAGACATTCTTTGTTCTTAATTATAACATCACATGAACAAATGTCTAAGCTGGATGTAGTAAAATTGTATTTGATTCTTTATATCTATATCTCTATCTATCTAAAATGACGTAACGTTACATTTCAACAGCTCTGGTGGTGCTCGTTTCAAAGTTGCCTTCTGAACTGCTGAAGTGTTTAATGATCCACATGTATAGTCTCGCATGACAGTGTGCTTTGTCATTACTCAGAGAAGTTTCTGTCTCCCATCCCTTCCTGCTGGTTACTCATTCTCTTTCCACATAAGTTCTGTTGTTCAGTGCAGTCTGTCCATCTCCATGGCAACAGGGGCCCATCCCACAGCCGTAGCCCGAGGCTCTTCACTGACACACCCAAACTGAGAGGAACAATGCCTTTCCAAGGAGCTTTCCAGACATACAGGGACACAGTGATGCTTGGAGTTCATTTTAATTGGATGGAGAACAGGAAAAAAAGAAAAGAAAAAAAAGGCCTGGAAATTACAATTTTAAAATTCCCTGATATTTCCAGGTTTTCTATATTTATAATCCATCTATCCTCTGCAGTGTCACGGGGACACCGGAGCCCATCCCAGCGTGTCGAGCCACAGCGTGGGCAGATGACTGGTCCATCACAGGGCTCTTCTCACACATTCTCACACCTACTTTAGTGTCTAATTCACCTATGCTGCATGTTTTTGGATTGTGATGAAAACTGGAGCACCCAGAGGAATTATATTATAATCATAAACCTGAGTTCCCACACATTTTTCTCAGTAAAAAAATATTATTTGGACTATTGGATCAAGATTTGTTATTATCAGGATATAATTATATTAATTGTATCATATTATATGTGTCATACATATACACACCACACATTTTGACAACTGAATTACTATACAGACTACTGGATAAGGATTTTTTTTTATATATATAAATTATTCCATTTTCAAAAAGCAATTTCTAGCCACTGAAATTCACAAATGTTCATGACTTTATTAATCTACATACATTTTCAAGGACTTACAATTCAAAATTGCCCATATTTGTCCAGGTTTTCCACGAGCAGGTTATCACATGCTCAGTACTGTAGAGGCATCATGATATGAACAAGTAATGTTGATTTGTTGTTCATGACTAGAGGTTACTGGTGAGATCAGGTCATGGAAGTTAGTCAGCATTTGCCAGTCACCTGTCCTGAAAGTCACCTCTCCTCGGTTAACTGAATCTGGTGCAGGACTCATAGGCCTTTATAAACTAAAATGACTGCAGCTTCCACTGAGATTATATGACCCATTTCCTGCTCTGAATGTAAACCAGGTCTTAGAAGACAACCGTTTGACCACTAAGTAACACCACTCAAAGCCAAAGAAGAGGTTTTCTATTATAGTGTCCCAGATTAGAAGGAAAAAGGAATCTTTACTGCCCCTCGTGTTATTCCAAACTTACTTTCTTCTGTGGAGTTAATGGTGGCTCTTTTCAATACAATAAAAATGAATTGGGACAGAAAAAAAAAAATCCAACTTGTGATTTTTTTTTTTTTTTTTACATGCTCTGCAGAAGCTCTCTATTCTTGTTTGTATTAATGTACATTCAAAAACGATTAGTTTGACATCAGTGATGTCCACAAAGCCACTTTTGTTTGAAATCACAGACATCACGCTTAGCTATTTTTCAAGTTCGAGACCCCCAGTTCCCATTCCTTTTTGTTGTACAAGAAAAAAAATGCAGACAGCAGAACATCTCCTTTTGTGTCCCAAGAAAGGTGTGGAACAACACGAGGTCGAGTGAACGAAGCAGATTTTAAATTTTGGGTATCGTCGTCATCATTGTGTCACAGAAACAAACCCCATTTCCCAAGCAAGGATTAAACTAAAACGAATATCTGAAGTCCAGAAATAGGATCTTTCTGGAACAGCCAGTTTTCGAAAACACCACAGACTGAATGCAAGGCAAAAAGAACAAGAGATCATGTGGTTTGTGTTTTATCTGTTTTAATTCCACTAACATGAAATCCAGATCCCTCCGCCCACCCTCCATAACAAATAACAATAATGCTGAGTGTTCTGTATGAAAATTCAAAGACAGTTTCTAGGCAGCCCAATCAGCCAACTCCAGTCACCCTGATTAACTAAAGCCACATGCATTTTAGGCAAGTATCAAAAGAGTAAACAAAACAAACTAAAAACAGATTTAGTAAGTAGTAGTACAAATAAAACGAAACCAAAAATCCTAATAGAAAACAGTATTAATCAGATAAGCACATGAAAAGCATTACTTGCTGTTCCGGTAACAAGACTTTTATATCAAAGTTACAGTATAAGCCATGTGTCAAGTCTTTTTGATCTTAGGTCTGGTTGACAAAGAGATTGTATGCGTTATTCACCAATGAGAAATCAAACACTTGACAACTGAAGTAGAATGTCTTGCACAAGCCCAATCTGACACAAGTATTCGTTCATACTGACTTTTGGTTTATTTCCCATGATTCTTTAGGAAAATGAAGAATTCAGTCTAAGCCACAAGAAACCCATCACTAAATGCTCCCCTAGCAAACTCAGAAAAGGTTTCATACTCGCTCTCTTTCTCTCTCACATATGCACCTACAACAAAGTTGATGTCGGCTTCATGTTGACTCACATCAGTGATGCAGAAGCATCCCAGTGAGCATATGGGAGCCAACAAACTATATTGCGTTCTCAAATCCACAATTAACACATTTTAAAGACAAACAACTGCTGTTTGCCCCCCCCCCCCCCTCCTCCCCCCCCTCCCCTAAACAAACAAACAAACGTACACAAACACAGTCTTTCCTTCACACGCTCAAATCCAAACACACACATAAATGACGGGCTGGTGAGTATGAAGCTGGAACTGTAAAAGCGTCAGCGTTGTCTCTCGCTGTGCTGACTGAAAAGGTTCTTTGTAGAGTTGGCTTTAGTTTTCCCGGCCCTCCTCTGTGTCCTCACCGTCTGCCTGATTGTCAGAGGTCCACAGCTGAAAATCACAGAGAACACATTAAAATGTGCACATTCATCCACTGAAATGTGTGTGCGAATGGAAAGATAGAGGCAAGTAACGTCACGTTGCTCTCTGAGAATTATTTCAAGATCTACATGCAGTTAACTTGTGTTTGAGCTTTACAATCAGGATTATCTCCAAGTAATATGGCATTTTACATATTTTGATTTTGATGTTCCATTAAGCGAAATTTGAAAAAAAAAAAAGAAAAAGAAAAAGAAAAAAAGCTATGTGTGTATATGATTTAAGGCTGTGCTGTGGCACATGATGTGTTTTTTTTTTTTTCATGTTTCACATCATAAGCTCTGTATTTTTAAGTTTAAATCATGAAATGCATTTTCAGATCTTTATATTGCTGGAGCTTAGCTCAGATATTTGTAAAAATTATATTTTTCTTCCTCATTTTCACCGTCAAAACACTTAGTTTCAAGGGGCAATACCTCTTTCAGAAAGTAAGAACTACTGTAATTGGCAAACTTCACACCAATTTCAGGCATTTTGAGAGAGTGGAAAAAAATTGTATTTTAAACTGGGGAGCTTTGAGATACAGTAACCTCTTATAAGTGTAAATATCAAGGACATTTTGATTTTCTATTTCATTAGCCCTTTAAAAGTAGTTCAACTCTAAAAAGCATGTCTCTAAACATTACTGCTTTCCATTCCATTGAACAACACCTAGCTGAGTATATCACATATCAACGCCTCTAGCATGCATTTGAGGATTTTCACACTTGAATACATGCATAGATTGTACAAGTAAAACCAATAAACTTAATGTATTCTACTAATTGCGACCTGTTCAGTTTTTACTGATTCCTATTATGATTACAGTGATATTTTAATGAGTGGTTTTTAGGGTTAAACGGCAGCAAAATCAGTTATCTGTATAATTATCAAGCAAGAAAGCAACAAAACAGAACTCACTGTCAGATTGTCTCTAAGTAGCTGCATGATGAGTGTGCTGTCTTTATAAGAGTCTTCAGTTAACTGGTCCAGTTCAGCAATGGCATCATCGAAAGCCTACATAAAAACAGATACATGGACAAATAAATAATTTGAAGCATTACATTCAATCAACACAATAGGTCAAGGGGCATTATTCTGTGTATGAGCTTTGAGTTTCATGAGCACCCATTCTAACCTTCTTGGCCAGTTCACAGGCCTGCTCTGGAGAGTTCAGGATCTCATAATAAAAGACTGAAAAATTGAGAGCCAGGCCCAGGCGGATGGGATGAGTGGGCTGCATGTTGTCTTTGCTGATGTCAAAGGCGGCCTGGTATCCTTCCTGAGACTTCTGGATGATATCTGTTTACAAAGGACAAACAATTAGTCATGCAAGAATCATTTCATACTTTCCTACCAAACAGAACAAATTAAGCCCAACAATATACACTACCACTCAAAAGTTTGGAGTCAGTAGGGTTTTCATTTAGAAATTAATTTTCTAAGGTAACAGACAGTAAAGATATTTATGATGTTACAATTGATAAATAGTTCAAAAGAACAGCTTTTATTTGAAATGGATATCTAATTTGAAGATATCTAAGAATCCTAAAAAAAAATAGCAGTTTACACAAACATATTGAGCAGCATGACAATTTTCAACATTGATAAGAAATGTTTCCTGAGCAGCAAATCATATTAGAATGATTTCTGAAGGATCATGTAAGTCTGAAGACTGGAGTAATGATGCTGAAAAATTCAGCTTTGCCAGGAATAAATTACATTTTAAAATATATTAAAATAGAAAACATTTATTTTAAACTGTAATTTGTACTGTAAACTGTATTTCACAATATCAAATAAATACATCCTTGGTGATCATGAGACTTCTTTCAAAAACAATAATCTTACCCACCACAAACCTTTAAATAATAGTGCATGTAAAAGATTTACAATTTATTATCAAGGATTTGCTGAAGCTGATCTTAATGTGCTTTTTATTCAGCCAGTTAAATGTCCTAAAGATGTGCTCTCGAAAGTGTATGAGACCATCAAAACATTTTCAACATTTCCAAAAAAAGTCCACAGAGTTGGGACTCTGATTCACTTTCATAAATCAGTTCTTTCGAACTGTCCATTTTAAGGGACAAAATCACTGTTTAAAAAGTTTAAATAAAATATATGTGGGTAAATGTTTTGTTTTGTAATAATGGTTAAATAAATCTTGTGATTACTTTTTGAAAAAATAGGAGTGTTTTTTCAGTGATTTCATTTGTCAACTTGATTTTTACTCTTTTAGATCCGATATTAACATTTTAAATCTATGCCTAATGATGGTTACTTTAAAAGGAAAAAATAAACAAAACATGCATTTTATTATTATTTTTTAAAGGTGCCCTAGAATTAAAAATTGAATTTACCTCGGCATTGTTAAATAACAAGAGTTCAGTACATGGAAATGACATACAGTGAGTCTCAAACACCAGTGTTTGCTCCTCCTTATATAAATCTCATTTGTTTAAAAGACCTCCGAAGAACTGGCGAATCTCAACATAACACAGTAACAGTCGGGATCATTAATATGTACGCCCCCAATATTTGCATATGCCAGCCCATGTTCAAGGCATTAGACAAGGGCAGGACGTCTGGATCTGTGCACAGCTGAATCATCAGACTAGGCAAGCAAGCAAGAACAGCAAAAGAGAATTTAAAGGGGCCGCAGCCTGAATCAGTGCATAGTTAATGATGCCCCAAAACAGGCAGTTAAAAAAATTAATTAAAAAAAAAAAAAACTACACATTCAGGGGACACCTTAGACTTATATTACATCATTTGGAAACACGCTCTACGGCACCTTTAAATGGCTGAAAATGAGAATTTTCTTCTCTTCTGAACACTTGAGAGTTGTCAGTAATAGTCAATATTGTGGTGCATTAAAAGCTTGCAGTTGCCTGTATTGATCTGTGCTCAGAGCGAAATACATAAATATTTGAAGACAGGCAGCTCTGTAAAATGCGTTTCACGCACCGTGCCTGATGAGCAGTAGTAATTGTTCATTTGAAGAGCTTTAGGAGACAGTGGCCAAGTGGTGCATATATTAAACCCACCCGCAGGAGGTTCTGCCTACTGCCGACACTCAGCTGGACAACACACATAAGCCAGATGCTGTTGCCATGGTGATGATCACACAGCCCATCACACTGACAATAGTAGGTCAGTGGCTGTTTAAGCTCAAATAGACCATCGATATTTTTTCCTCTCTAGTAAGAATCTATGAAAAACCTGCAGCTTAACTATAATACTATATAAACACAGACTGATCTAGGATCTGCAGCACAGTCCGGTCCTGTTGTTTCCACAGATGGCAGCTTCAGTCAGATCATTCACTCCTGTGCTGCCATAGAAACACACCAGGCTCTTCAAAAATTCATCAAACCCTGCAGAGAGAAGCAGCAGCCCTAATAACCTCGTGCATCTATCGGAAAGAGTGAATTATTACTTCCAAAGACATACTCAGCCAAAGACCACATGTGAAGGGAAATCACTCATTAGCCTCATTAATGAAATTAACGAAGGTGGAGCAGGATTGTGCTGCAATGCTTCCTGCATCAATACTCAGGAAAGGCAATGCAGCCCTCCTGAATCTGCAGCTGAGATGTCAGCTTGTGACGAGAGAAAGACTGATGGTGAAAAATAAAAATAAATATTTGCACTGTCCTTGCTGGATGCACACAAAAATCAACAACTTGCTGCCAAATTCACAACCAAATCACTCGATATGGCTAATTTTTTTGTAATAAAGTAGAAATATTAGCTACAGTGAGGATATCACATGCGGGCTCAAGGCACAGGAGGCATAAAACGTCACACTGGACGTTCTCAAATTAATCTGCAAGCAGCTTGTGTCTCAAGAGCTTTATGAACTAGGACACAAGACCTTCAGATCTAAACCTCCATCCTTCATTTCCAAATATATAATTAATGAAAACCCTAAGTCTGCGGCTACTTCATGTGATTCTAACTCTATTAAGAGGGTTAATTGACTGACCCCTTGAGTTCAAAAACATCAAACATGGTGAGGTAGTGGTTAAGAAACCTCACACCAAGCTAACAGCTCACTATTCTAATAAGTACACAAATGCACAGATATTTGGATAAAGAGCATTTTTAATAAGATTTAATAAGGTTATTTTCAATCAATTCTTTGACTTATTTATATTTTTTTAATTGAGACACAAAGCCTTAAAGGGGTCATATGATGCCATCTTAAAAGTTCGTTATTTTGATGATTAGGTGTAACAATAAGTTAACATGCTCTACTGTTCAAAAACAAATTTTTCATATACTGTACATTATTGGAGCTCCTAGATTCCTAGTCAGTCAGAAACACACTGATTTTACAAACCTCTGATTGGCCAGTGCGCTGTGATTGGCCTAACACTTCAAGCATGTGTCGGAAATCTACCGCACCTTATCACAATTGTGAGCTTCAGCTTCCAAGGCATTTGTAAAAACACAGTAAATAATGATGTTGTCGGTTTTAGTGTATCAGATCGAACTAGAGTTGGATTCTGAAAATGAGGATTATCAAACCGATCGTTCGAAACCAACTTTGCAAGCACGACTTGAGCAGAACATTTCACGGTGGTAAGAAGTCTTTGTATGCTATATACAAAGACTTCTTACCACTGTGAAATGTTCTGCTCAAGTTCTGTGTTGTACTCTTCCAGTTTCAGAAAGCTGTCCTCTGTAAAATGCGCTGTGCACAAGCAAGCTTTTGGGTTGTACTGCACAGGAGCTGCTCTATAAATAAATGTTAACCTCTGATTAACCTCTGAAAGCAAAAGAAAACATACTAAAAGTGGTTTTGCTTTCGCATCCAAACACACAGCGACATGACGACAACACTTCAATTCACTGAAACCTTGCCTTCTTTCTTTGTGAATGCCTTTGGGTGGGCATTATGCTAATATTTCACACTGTGACATGGACATTTGAGGAAGTAATATCTGGACTTCGATCAAGGAGTTTTAGGCACGTCTGGATCAGAGTTCTCGGTTAGAATAAATTGCTTTGTGGGAGACTGAGCTTTGTAACTTTGCAGATCGTATACATAGACAGATTATATTACACACTAAAGGAAAAGGAAAACATTAAAAAGCATCATATGACCCCTTTAAAGTAATGCATTCTTAAATGGTCTTATTCATGAGATGTTGCTATAGATGCTGGCTAAGACAAGGTATTAGGTATAAAGCAGCATCATTTTGCTGCATTGTGTTTGGAGCAGTCTTCGTGTTGGCGTGCCTATGATTTCTCTACGTAGGCAGCAGGAGAGTTTGGAGCAGAGCCAGTATATTAGCTCAAGGACAAACAAGTGAGTAAAACAACTACAAGAGTTATATTGGCAGTTATGTAAGATTATTCATGTGGACACTATAGGTCTGTTCCAAAACCTAGTGGACTGTCAACCTGGACAGCATTTTAAGGCATTATTGACACACTCCTAAAGAAAGGCTTTTTTTTTTTTTAAACTAGCATTAACATAAGGGCTGGGAACCAAAATCCATATCATACCTTGTGTAATCGGTCAGTGTTTCAACCACAGAAAGACATCAATAAAACAGCTTGTAAACAATGTCATGTAATGTTACACTTACCTCAAAAGGCCATTCAGTGACCATAAAATCGTTAGTCAGCTAGAAAAGTGAACTCTAGAGAGGAGCATTTTGCTAAATATATACACCATTTTTCATATTATATATATTCGTTGAGAGATTTTTTTTTTTCCTTGAGAAAATCTGCCACGTACTGTACCAGATATTAGGGGTGCAATGGTTCAGATTACTCACGGTTCAGTTTTTATCATGGTTTTAGGGTCACAGTTTCGGTACGGTTCGATATAATCTAATCTATACAAATAATCTAATTTAAGCAACCTTGGTGTGTGCCATGTATTTTATGTTGCATTGTTTATGCTTAGTATATTATACCTGTAGGTATTATAAGTGTGGCTTAGATTCTGAACCATAAACCATATCTGTTTTAAAAGATTTTGTGCAACATTCCCCAAATAATTAGCCATTTAGGGTGTGGAAGCACAAGTAAAGACCTGTTCCACTGGTAGCTATCAAAACCAAAAAAAATCTGCATGTGTGTGATGGAGGTGTGGCTGCACAACTTTAACAAGTTAGAGACACCATGCTGAACATCAAAGATCCATCTAATATTTGGATCTGGTTCTCAAATGAAAATAAATTATATTAAAGAAAAGACATTCTTGTATAAATGTCATATAAATGTTGTTTAAGACAAACTCACTGGCTTTCTCGTCTCCTGTGGCGACCTCTGCCAGGTAGCGGTAATAGTCTCCCTTCATCTTCAGGTAGAACACCTGGCTCTCTGCTGGAGAAGTGTTGCGGATCAGAAACTTGTCCAGGAGATGCTGCGGATGACAGACACATGAACCTGAACACACAGTCCAAGACAGTAACGTTTCTAATGGTCTACTTTTCCAGCGACCAAAAAACATAATAGACTGAATACAAAGTATGAACTGGCTCAATATGAGTCAACTCAGAAAACATGTCATTTCAAAAGGGACTTCACAAGGCAAGTATTTGGCATCATTCACCATCAGAAGATCCTCCACAGATGACGTAACTGGGAGTGAACTGAAAACGGTGTGTCCTAGGCACAAGATATGATGACAGTTTTCACAGACCAACCAATGAACACATAATACATCAGGATATCAGAGAGAAGCTACAAATTACAACACATATCAGTAGAATGTCTCAGTAAACTAGCAACAACGTAATATTGAGCTTGAAAAACAGCAGTCCGTATATGGCGCTGAACTCACACACTCCTTGTCAGTGAACAAATACCAGGTTTTCCACACTTTCTGCCCAATTAATCCCTATGATTTCTCTATAGAGATTTCCATTTTTTTGTAAACTATCATTTATATCATTTCAAGTGCTAAAAAAAGTGACTGGACTGTAGTAATTTTTTGCTTTATATGTTCTTCTATAAACATTTATGTACATCTTTACTCACTTGTCCTTGTTTTGGCTGTTTGCAATATCTTAAATAATGTTGAACTTTCTTTTTCTTTGCAGATGGTGGATCACCACGAGACTTCTTGCACCACTCAGCCCAACAGATATTTTCACACTTGGTGTGAATAGCTATTCATTTTGCAATACTCATTTGTTCTTTATGTGAATAATCATTTAATTTAAAATTATACTTTCTTCCAACTCAATTTTGGAAAGAACATTGGGACCACCAGGGAAGGCACAAGCACCTCATGATTTCAACATGGTACTTTATCTCATCATCTAATTGTCCTTCAGAATCAGAAATGTAAGGTTGTTCATATGTAGAGATGTAACATGCAGCAGGTTCTTCCTTTATAGAAGCCAATTTCAACCCATTACCCTCCTAATGCCAGATTAGCTGTCACATTCTTGTGGATGCAGTCTAAATAACATCTGGAAAAGGGAAGGAATGTCATAAATGCAAAGCATAACATTCCATGTGCCACCGCTTAAGACGCCTCAGGCAACAATCCAACTAAAACAGTCCAGCACCCGGAGAGGACATAGTCCTGTCTAGGCATGGGTCGGTTACCGGTTTCAATGTATACCGCAGTTTGAAAACATCATGGTTTCAAAACCACAAAATTTTCCGTGATACCGTTTCTGCAGTATGAGTCGTTTATTTCGCATCAAAGACGCAAAGTGCAGGAATCCTCCAGGCTGTGTGCAGCGTAGTGAGTAACATGACCACTCCCCCTCCGTTGGTGCGAGCAGTCAGTCAGTCAGTCAGTCACCCCTTTGTGTGTATAAGATGGCAGGAGGTGGTGAACCCCTGAAACTTTTTCCCCCATCGAAAAAGATGAAGTTAAGTGGCTGATAAATGTCTGATGATTGAAATTGCAAAATGGCCTGAACAATTACTTAACTGCAAAATATTAAGTTTTATTAACTTTATTTCATGCACGGATGCTTCTGACAGAGCTGCACAAGTTCACAGGGCCATTTGCGGGAAGCATAAATGCTGGAGTTCAAAGCGCCAAATGAGAGTAAAAATCAGTGCTAAATCGCTTATTCACCAGTTGCCCGGTAACTTTTTATTAATTTTGACAATGCATGGATGTGAGAATGTGATGTGTCTTAGTGCGATCATCAAATCGCAACGGTTGTAATATAATTATATAAATATATAGTCTGACACACTGTATGGAGTAAAACAGCTTTCAGCTTTGATTCTCAAAAAATGCTGCTCTGCAAGTGCTGACGCTTATTTGAATTTAGGAAAGCAATGTGCACCAACCAACTGTACTGAGAGTGTAGTTTATAAATCTGTTGTCAAAGAAAAACATCTTCCTGGATCTCGCTGTGGTTTTCAGTCAAAATAAAAGCTCAATGATTTAACATTGGAAAGCAAGAAATTAGGACATCCATGAATGTTAGTATTGTAATCTTACTGTTGTTCTGTAATATAAAAATAACAAATGATTATATTATATAATAACTCTATTAATACTTTTTATATTTTTATTATAACTATTAATATCTTCTTTAGCTGATCACATGCTTAACTCAAGTGACTGCATTTTTACAGAAAACAATTCAATTTTTGTTCTAATTATTGTTGAGCTGCAGGTTAAGGCTCACTTAAATTACTGCATTCATTTGATTTATATCATTTTAATTTGATTAAGAAGAATTAAATTATTTATTTTAATTATTTAATCTAAAATACATGTTTACTACTTTTCCAAATATTCCATGTTGCTTAGAAATATATTGCGTTCAAAGGAAAAAAGTTGTTTTTTACCTAGACATATAATTGCAATACCGTGATATATTTGCTTAAGGTTATCATACCGTCAAAATCTCATACCGGTCCATGCCTAGTCCTGTCTGATTCATTAAAGCCTTATCCAGTTGCACAGAGTAAGTCTCACTTTCAGTTTCATGAGAGAAAAAAAACCCTCTGTATCCAAGACAACTCTAGAGAAAGAGCTGATTTGCTGATCATTCAAACAAGATGTCTCATTGTTTTACTTATCTGGATACATTTTTTGGCCAAATTAATGACCTCTAGCCACTGACTGACTGAAAACCTGGGACAATATCTTACAAGAGGACAGTGCTTAATGAATCAAGAATATCATTCGATTCTAGTGTTATCAAAAGTACCAGTACATCGGTACCAAGTCAAAACTTACATTTTAAGTAATGGTACCAGCCTTTCTGCAGTACTGGTAGTACCAAGTATTGGGCCAATCCAGTACCCACTGATAGGCATTTAAACATAAGTTAGTCAGAATCCACTCAGTATGCCAGAGTTTGTTCAACGTGAGCTCTGCATGCTCTTAAATCGTTTTGTTATAACAAAGTATAAAGACGGTGTAAATAAGAGATGCACTGTGCAGAATAGACAGATTTTTTGATTATAATGTTTTTTTCTCAGTCAGTGAGCTTGCGCTGCGGCTGAACTGAAGTGATATCAGCTTCACTGATCATAAAAAGCGTTCTTCGCTCACTTTCTGTATATAAACAATACATAATTTAAATGAATGTTATATTTTTCATGCCCCTAAGTACATGCTACATAGTTGTGAGAGTGACAACCATATTAAAGTGCGGGACTGAATCTGAGATTGTGATGTTTGACAACGGATGGGACAAAAAAATATCAGAAGTGTCAAAATAGATCTGTGCATTAAATCAAAAAAATTAGATTTTTTTAATGCAATGTTTATTTAACTGAACAATATTCAGTTTTGAAGGCTACATGTTAAAGTTAATGGAATTATTTACTTATAATTATTAACAACATTAAAGATGAACTAATGAGATTTTATGATATTTATATGAGATTTCAATTTTCAAATAGTTAAATAAAAACTAAATTAACAAAATAGTTACAATAGTTTTTGTTATGGTACCAAAAATGGCACAGAGAACTATGAAATTTGACTGGTATTTTGGTACCATGACAACCCTTTTCAGTTTCAAGAGTTTACAAAATTAACATTAGCACTGAATGAGAATCAGTTCTTTATTTCCAACCCTAGTTCTGGTTAAGAACATTAGATGTCCTAATGTCCTAATGCTGACAGGACATTATTCACAATATCCCATTTAAATCATCAAGCTCTGCAATGGTTATGACCCCTATCAGTGGTTCTTTCCCTTGCAAAGCTCACCAGAACATCTTTGCAGATGGACTTCAGCTCTGCCTCAATCTTCTCACGGTACTCTTTAGCCATCTGCTGTTTGTCACTGCCCTCAGTCTTCTGCTCGATGCTGGACACCACCCTCCAGGCGGACCGGCGAGCACCCACAACATTCTTGTAGGCCACAGAGAGTAGGTTTCTCTCCTCATCGGTCAGTTCCTCTCCAAGCTCCGTCACTTCCTTCATGGAGTCGGCCATGTCATCGTAGCGTTCAGCCTGCTCAGCCAGTTTGGCTCTCTGCACATGTTGGCTCTTGTCCATGGCTGCTTGGTTCTATAGGGGAAAAAGTATTTCACATAAAGTCAGAAAGATCAATTAATATGTAGATTTATAATTAGTGATATCACAGCTAGGATACTAAATGGTTTGTTAATTGGACATTTTGATTGAACAATTAAACCAAGTTAACTTTCAATAAAATAGGAACAGTAATGTCCTGAATGCAAATCAAACTCTATCATGTTGAATCTTTAGTGGTTTTTGAACTAAAGAGGTAAGAGGACTAATTCTTATCTGATCTGAATGGATGTAAATAGTAAAATGGCTCTACATTTTCAAATTTCATTGGCAGGAGCCACAATCTTTTACTGTTCATCTGCATAAAGATAAACTCTACTCAACTTTGTTGCATCACCAACATCATTCATGGTGCCTTGCATCAACTCATATTGAAAATAAAGGACCTCAACTTGCTGAAAATTCAATTGATGCTGGGCAATACAGCTAAAATAATTGCGTAATATTTTGACAATACTCAATATATATTTTTAAATATTTATGTATTTGCTCGAATATGGCTTAATATATATTTTTTTTAATCATAGGAATCAACTTCTACGACACAGTCTTTGCTGTCACATACATTTAAAATGTTTAATGTAAGAATTAAAACATTACATTAAAGGTCTGTTCACACCATGACAATAACTAGTTCTGCACGATTTATCACACGATACGAAAAATAACATTGAACTTAAACGCGATTCTTAGTGCGATTATGAAATCGCAAAGGCTGGAATTATTTTTTTATGCTCAGCTAGTCATTGAAGTAAGGCTCCAAATGTTAATCCATTTAAAAGCACTGCGAGTTTGAGACGCTTACAATATACATTTGAAAAATCAACATGCGTCAAACCAGACATGAGAAGCATTTATTAAAATCTTGTCCAACAAAAGACAACATTTAATAACAAATTTTTACAGTTGAGCATCCTTCTTTGAGATGATGTGGCTTCTAACACAGAATAAGGCAGTCGTGTGTTTATTAGTCATTTTTAATCAAAGCGTTTCAATCTTCTGTTTATTCAGCTATATGACGTGTGTTATCTTGTTCTGCTGCAGGGCATACTTAGCGTTTCTGGGCAAGAGCGCCCTCTGGCTTTCAGATGGAGAAGCATTTACTACTGATCACAGAGCCGTACAGCTCTGACAAGCTGCGCATAAAATAATTGCAGCCTTTGCCAAATCGCGCGTGGTTTAATTGCAATAAATCCTGCAGCCTTAATAATAATTATATTTGTGTCCAGAGCAACGGGCGTTAACATTACATTTTTTTTTAAAAGCGCAAGGGAAAAACATAATTCTGAAATGTGATTCCAACAGTTATTGTTGTAAAGGACTTCCCTATTCTTACAGAATTAGAACGATCAGCCTTGGTGTGAACAGCACTTAACAGTTAGCTTTAGTGCTTGAATTTGATGAATTTGACTTAATTTAGAACTAATTCACAGACAAAGCATCTGGCAATAGTACGATTATATAAATTACTAAAAAAGTAAATTACTCAATATTAATTTATACAGTTTAAATAAACAAGAACAATTTTACACTCGCAATTATGCTTTTGGTCTGAATACCAGCACCACTGTGATTATCTGTTGTGTGCCTTGATATATGCGTGGTACAAGTTAATACATTTTTAACATAACAAATAAGATGTTTGCAAAAAAAAAAAAAAAATACACATATACATATATATATATACACATATATATAGTTTTACAAAACGTTGGCTGAAATGGCTCCAAAATATATTTGGAAACAGACTTGCATGCATTACCCATTGACCAGTCTGTTACTAGCACTAACACAGGGAAGAGTTCACTTCTATGAGTGTCACTTTTATGAATCGTGTGAATCCAAGCAAACATGATTAATCAGCCAATGCTGAAATTTTGGCTGACTTATTGGGCCATCATCATGTAAGAATGAAAACTGCCTGAGAAATTAGAGGGCCTTAAAGTCAGCATGAAACAGAAGTTTTTTCTTCCCTATTGTGACATGTCCAATTCAGGGTTGCCAGGATTTCACAACAAAACCTGCCAATTTCTACTCAAAACTAGCCCAATTGAATTCTAGGGGGTAAAATACACTTTTTGGTGGGGTTTCCCTGGTAAAATTCACATTCCAGGGGCTAAATATCGAGGTGGTTTCAATCCGTGGACATGACTTTGTCCATCTGGAGTTGACTGGATTGTTGTGGTTTGCTATTGCTGTGATGTCATGTGAGTGACAGGTTGTCTCGCCCTCATGCCGGTGAACACGTCATCAAAGAAGAGAAAACGCTTGTTATTTCAAGCGGAAAAGGACATTACATGATTTTTTCTTTAAAAAATAATAATAATAATAATAATAATAATGATGATGATGATGTTCACGAATAAATCATTTGGACTATAGAAAATACTGCAACATTCCAGCTAAAACAAAACCCCATTCATTTTGCATGTGATATGTAAGAAAAGGAGTGAAAAATGCCCAAAAATGCGGACATGACTTCGCCGACCACGCCCAGTGCATACACCAGCCCAACAGCAAGTAGCGCACAATGTTTAAACAAAACACTTCTATCTATCCATAGGACTGATCTCAAGTCTGATGTCTGTCTGATCACGGTCCATCCGGGGATTTATGCGTGCGAACTGCTCCCGCCCTGCGCGCGCGTGTCCAACCGAGTGCGTTCCGCTCTTTACCTGACATTACCTTTCTAGCGTCCGCTTTGTCTCAATACGAAACCAGTGCTAGACTGGGGATTTGTTTGCACCATTTTATCTTCCAATGGCCTTTTAGACAAAGAGAATATATTAAATTGTGCAGACAAAGACCAAAACACCTTTCATTTCCATAAGCAAATTCATAATGACACACTGTCGATACCTTCAACTGACAGGAACTCCACAGTAGTAAAGCGGTGAGGTAAACGCCCTACTTTTTGCCCAATGTGCCCGACAAGATCTGGCTTGCCAGATATCCTCTAGGGCTACGCTTGAATGCTTTAAATCACAATTTTACACTTATATTCTATAGTCGATAACATATGAATGAAACAGACGAAGTGATATTTCTGTGCGGAGGAGGAAGACTCATCCTTCCGTTGTCTGGAAATCTGCTTGAAGCACTCAGAGGAGCTAATATGCGGAAAATAGCGGTTATTAAGTGACATAACAGTCCCGGCTGTGTTAAAATAAGTAATTCACAGCTAACTTTTAATTCTGGTATTATCCGTGCTGAACCACGAGTTGTTACCCAAGCTAGAGCTTTGAAGCATCCTTGTGGCAAGTAACGTTAGCTATTACTAAGCATTTGCTTCACTTCGAATGATGTAAATTGCTCAATTAAAATGAGCAGACTCAGAATAAAGAAATACAGTTCTTATTTATATAACAATACACTGAAGAGGTGAACGAAACGAAAGTAAGCCAACCAACCTGTAAATGAGGGTCTATCTCCGGCTGTACGGTTCAGCTGCCACTCACTGACTGACTGTGGCGCGCAGCACAGCGTTCCCGTGCAATCCACGGGGTTTCCGTCCCACTCACAAGCTGCTGGAGCAGGGACTGGGCAGGGGCCATGACGTCAACCGCTGCCAAGGCAACCGGATATTTGATTGGCGTGCGCTGTTATGGCTGCAAGGATAAACCTGGAGCGCGTTAACTCTGTAAAGCCTGATATATGAAATAATAGTTAGAAAAATCTACTTTTTTAAATGGAATAATTGATTTTAAAAAAGAGACATGTTCGATTATGTGTTTTATATTATATTTGAAACGTCAAGATTTTGTAAATCTAAAGTTTTTTGGCTTTTATGGCCCATATATAATAAGAATATGAGCTCATACTCGAGGAGGAACAAAACAGAGGCCCAAACTGAGCAAAAATATGCATATAAAATAAAATTCTGATAGTTAATGTAATGTTTTATAACTGAAAAACTTACATAAATTGCGTATAGTTATCAGCTGCTACTCTGTATCTCCCAATAAAGTCTTAGTGTTCTTTGTATTGTCTCCATGATTCTTTTTAAAGTTTTAGTAATGTTCTTATGTTTTTTAATTATTATTTTTGATGTCTAAATAGTTAAGTTTTACTGTAGTTGCATAACTGTCTTGCATATACACCCTCTGTTTAGCTGTAATTAGGTTTGTCATAATGTAGCACAAAAGTTGACCCAGAAGACAATATTTTGTGATAGACACTGTATAGTTTAAAAATCATTAAGCACAGACACTGACAGAGGAAAGAAGACAATATTGTCTGATCAGATACATGGTCTGAACACACTGTCAGAGCAGCTCGGCCTCTAAACTGGAGCAGAGGAGTGAGATATTAATAAAAGCAGAATCTCAATTATCTTCCATCGAGGTCCATAAAGAGAACATGTTCTAATTTTTAACAGGGTCACATTTTCTCATTGGAAAGGCGTGTAAAGATATTACAACCCAATTTATGACTATAGCCACACCATAATTGCAAGATCTCAATCCTATTGGCATGGTTTTCACTTTTAAATCATTTGTGTAATAGTATAATGTGACTATCAACAAGACGATTACTGCCACTCAAAAGTAAGCTATACTTTCTCAAATGTAAGATTTTGACTCATAAAGAGGGATTTCTACCTCACCCACAGCCACACCTACCTCAACGTGTTCAGTGATGATAAATCATCATTTTCATTGGTGAGTCACTGATGACACAGACCAGAGATTTATCTTTAGTCATTTACACAAATCAGCTAAATCCATTGACATTTGGTTGTAATACACAGTTATGCATTGCCAACAAAGAAAAATTAATCTGGCACTTGCCACGATTATGCACTCGAGGCACAAATCCCAAATCGTTTGCCGTGACATAGATAAATGTTTGATAAACTATTACTTGACATAAAATTAACCTTGCATGAGAATTCATTTGATTTAACAAAGAAAAATTGTGTTCCCCCATTAAAATTGTAATTTTGGCCTGTTACATCTTTGCAACTAACAAAAATCTGTTAAATTGATATTCGATTCAGTGTTGTAAAAAGCTATTTTCAATCTTAATACCAAAATTCAAAACTTCTACAGTCAGTATGAAAACATGACTTGATTTTATCCAATGTGAATTGATTTGATCGCTGTGGTTTGCTATTGCTGTGATCTCATGTGTTGTCTTGCCCTGGGAAACATTTAAAACAATAATGATGTGCACAGATAAATCATATATAATAAACATATTCCAGTATTCCATACAAAAGAGAGTATTACGAATTCCTGGTGACTTTAAAACCCCCTTTTGGAAACTTTATTTTTGTACCTATTTGTGAAAACGGTATACCAGTCATTTCCAGTGAGGGTTCTGCCGTATTTCACTAAGTCCTATTCATCATAACTAGTCTCCCCATCAGAATGCTTTATTGGAGGGTGTGTCCTGTATGAGACGAGCGGCCCTGACTCGTCTCAACCTGCATGGCAACTTCCCGTTCATCCACATTATGATCATTGACTACCTGCATTCTCCTACGTGAGAGTGGGACAAATAGGGATTCACTATGGGGAAAGTATTATTGTTACCTAAATGTGATAAAGACACACTGCACTTAAGTTCTCTTGTGGAAGCAATAACGACAAACCGATTAAAAAAAATGATCTTTGAAAAACAAAGTAAATTCCTCAGGTAATTGAACAGAAGTCCTTTAATTCTTAACTACTCAGCGTTATTTATTTTATTTTATTTCAGTTGTACATGCAACATTTATTTCAGTGTTATTTCAATAAATGAAAATGATTTTTAATAGTCATAATAGTATAAATGCATGTACTAGGTCAGAAAGGTAGAGTCTGATTCTGTTTGCTTCTGCTGTGATTAATGACCTGTTTTGTTGTTGCCGAGGTAATGATGCGTAATAACTGACCTAAAAACACTTTTCATTGTTACCACTGTAAACTTTTTTTTCCTTCACACACTAATTTAGATCAAGGTTTTTGGACTTACACAAAAAACAAGCAACACCACTTGACTTCAGCAGCTGTGTTGAAGACATGCCTCAAAACTTCTTAAACAAAGTTAAATTTTATTAAAGAGATATATTACATTGGTGTGGAAACCAGGTGGCTTGAGCAGGAATATCAAACATTGAGGCAATATTGTTTGAGATAATTCCAAAGAGAAATAAGAAGTTCTGCAGCAACATTAAATTAAGAATACAGTTACCTCGGGCACATCCAGTGATTTTACAGAAACGCATTAGATTCCAGTTTTCAGTGTACAGAACCACATTTGTTTTGAACTAAAAGACAGCTTCAGTAGAAAGCAAAGTTAGTACATGAGAAAATTAAGGTAAAACCCCAATTTTTTTTTTTTTTTTTTTTTTGCCCAGGCTAAACGTCAAGAAGTGGGAAACTGCACCCATATTCATTTGCACTCATCTAACAAGGAAAAAGCAAATATATCTGTGACTACCACATTTATGATCAATGGATGAAACTGACTTAATCACTGGTAGTGTTCTGCTAACTTCTCTCAATCCATTAAATTACACAAGTACGATGAGAAAAGAAAGCATGTGAGTGCAGGTTGAGGTAATGCACTGATCTGATCGTAGCCAAGGCAAGTGTTCTGAAACGGTGTTGAGAGAGGGAAGCTAAACGTCATCAGTCTTTGATCCACGGGATTTATGTCTGCAACGAAGGGGAGGATGCATGTATAAAACTCAGGTAAGAGCAATGATCGTGTTCTGCTGAATAAAATTTGAGATCAGGACTCTTACTATGAGGTTTTATACAATCAGCCTCCGGTCTGGGCCGTTCATGCCTCAACACCTTCCAGCTCTGGGGGAAGGGGGGTCTTGGGGTGCTTGCTCTCAAAATGTTGCTTGAAGGTCTTGGGATCTGGCATTTGTGACTGCAAAACAAAGAGGTTTCATGGTTTAGTTCATCACATTATGTCTCAAGGAATTTACTGGCTTCATTCTGGTATGAAAAGAACACTTTGCATTATCCAATCAATTACAGAAGGATAAGCATGGGCGGTTTGACCAAATAACACATTAAATGTATTAGAGCTGCATGATTAATTGTATTTTAATTGATTAACCATCTGCAGTATTGACATATTGGTTATTTTATAATGTTTTTTTTCTTCTCTCATTTGATATTTGCATTGGTAATGTTTTCATTCTTGAGGTTGCCAGATGTTAAGAGTTTAATTCCCACAATCAGAACTTTTCTCTTTGCCCAGTTTTTACTTAATTTGTATTTTATTTATTTGAATTAATATACAGTTTTATCCAGTTTTAAACTGTTTCCAAGCAGCTTCACATTAATAAAACAGGGAAATAACAGTGTTAATGTTCATCAATTATGAAACAAGATCAATTCAGCTATAAGCAGCTCTACAGAAGACCATAGTGTCATTACAGCTCTATTTATGTTGATTAAATTTAGTTCAATAACAGTGTCACAATCCAGTTCAAATTATTATTATTATTTATAAGAAGACGTGCATAAGCTACAATGGAAACACATTTACCAAATAAATTGCACAAAGTGCTGATGATCTGAAAATCCATGTATGTTGGAGTTTAGTGATCTCCATTGCGATATTCTTCTCAAATTAAAACGTTTATTACAGCCAGTCTGCGTTCCTTCATGAGGCGGCTTGTGCTACAATACAATGCTGTTTACGGTTTTAATATAAAAATATAATTTTTTTAAACAACATTATTTTAGTAATTTCAATGTTTTAGCTTTTGAGAGAAGCTTCTTAGGGTTTTACCAGTTTTCACAATGTTGAGAGTAGGGCTGCACAGCTCAAAATCGTGATGTGCGCATCCATGATAGTCACATTGCAGGATGTATGATGTCTAATAGGGATCGTTAATCCGGATGGACCAGACACCACAGTTCAAAACGCATGTTGATTCTCTGATTAATTGCAAAGTTTGACCATCATACAATGAAAGTTTGTCATTTCAATGTGTTTTAGGTCCTGTCAGTTTAAACATTCAATTGATTTTTAAACCATTTGAGTGCACGGAGATGCAAAACAGAACTCAATTTTGAACGTGCGGCTATTTTATGTGCGTGTGCACACACACCGTTCTCTTCCGCATCTATTTGTGTCTGAGTGGACACATAAATGCAAAAAAAAAAAACACAAAAAAGTTAAAATGCACATAAAAGATCTCCCATCCTCATAAACACAATGGATTATGGCTTACCGGAAAGAAAAACGGATGTGTAACAGTATTTTGGGTCACTGCCGCCCTTTCGTTCTTAAAGTGACAGCAGCCCCACTGCTTTCTGTGTCATGAATGTTAATCAAACAAAACACTTTTGCAGTTTTAACAGATTAATTATATTTACTTTATACAGTGAAGACTATGCAGTGTTATTTTACATTTGATTTTTCAGTATCTGTACCTGAATACTGTTAGACTTAACTGAAAAACATAAAGGCCTATTTAAGTTTTATCTTTGTTCTATTATATTTATCTATGCTTGTAATTTGTTCATTATTTTCTATGCATATTCACTCACCTACAAAATCACCCCAATCATCTTAGAATTATTAATTCTTTCCAAATAGAGCTATTCAAGTCATCTGGTGATTTTTTTTCATATCGCAATAAATATCGCAGAAAAACTAAAATATCGCAATGTCAGTTTTTTCCAATATCGTGCAGCCCTAGTTGAGCTTGTTAAAGGGTTAGTTCACACAAAAAAATGAAAATTCTGTCATTAAATACTCACCCTTGTGTGGTTCCACATCCGAAAGACTTTCATTCTTCTTTGGAACATAAATAAAGATCTTTTTAATAAAATCTGAGAGCTTTCTGTTCCTCCATAGAGATCCAATGCAACTACCACATTCAAGGTCTAGAAATGTAGGAAAGACATCATTAAAGTACTCCAGTGTTTTGGCCTCAATTTTATGAAGTGAAGCGGGTGCTTTGTTTGCGCAAAAAAAATAATTGACCACTTTATTTATGAAAATATTGATCTGCAACTTGCATTCATAAGAGCATCACCACGCATGTGAGTTGTGTTCAGACTGCTGTGTGAACACGCTTAGGATTATATTATTTTGTGAATAAAGTGGTAAATTATGTTTTTTTGCGCAAACAAAGCACCCGCGTCACTTTATAAAATTAAGGTTAAACCATTAATTTTGTCTTTTCATACCTTCCTGGACCTTGAAAGTTCTAGTTTCATTGGATCTCTATAGAGGGATTTCATTTAATTCATTTCTCTGGGATTTCATTAAAAAGACCTTAATTTGTTTTCCGAAGATGAATGAAGGTCTTACGGATGCGGAACAACACAAGGATGAGTAATTAATGACAGAATGTTAATTTTTGGGTGATCTCACTCTTTAATGTATACGGTAAAAATAATAAATGAGGAAACTAGATGAGGTAAAGTAAACCCTGCATATGAGTTGGTGTTCTCTTGAATTGTGCTTATGTGAAAGTGCAAAATTCTGATTAAATGTATAATTAATAATCACAATTTTAGTTTTTATATATAGTTTTTGACTTATGATACTGTATTTATTATAATATAGTTATTTATGCTAATTCTCTACAGTCACTATACATACGTCATACCATCCGTCACACCAAGAGGTAAAATGGGTTGTGAACGCCATTTCATTGTGACTTTAAGCAGTTTTATGCTTAATTCGTAGGTGTACTGACAAGTCTGATTTGTTACTTGCAGTGAATAACTTAAGGCAGAGACAAGTTCCAACTTGAGAATGAAATTTCCCAACACATTCATCCTCTACTACATACACCCATATTTAAAATCAGCTTCATATCGACAACATATCTTGATGCAGGGCAAACATGGGTTCTTTCTTTGTGCTATGTTCAATAAAAGTACATGAAGTGCATGAAATTCGATTCAAAAAGCACTAAAAAATAGAATTTATATAAGCTGGCATTGAAACTTGGCTGAAAAGAACTTCCAAAGATGATCTGTGGTGTAAAAATAACCTGCTAAAATTCTACTGACCCTGCAGACGCCACATGTGAACACCAGCGCCGCTTTTGCCGCGGTCTTCTGGTCGTGGCCTTTGGATTTCTTGATCTCTGCCTGCTTCTTGGCGTTTTTCTGCTGAGACTGAATTTTCTGGTGTCCACGAGCCATGCTGTTGGATTGATGACAAAATGACGTCAACAACATACAGAGACTGAAACGGTACAAGTCAGACACGGTCAATGGATTTACATACCCAGCTATCAAGAACGAACATGAAACAGAAGTAATTACAAAACAACATGTGTCTGTGTGGCAGTTATCTATAAACAATACAAATTCCACACAACTTATTATGCTAATAAAAATTTTGTCTGATAATACTTTTCCAAGACTGTGTCCTTATAGAGGGCATAAGATATCAGAAATTTTACTAACAGTTAGTGTACACCATGTTCTGCCTTTGCCTCAGTTTAAAACAATAACAAGCAATGTTAATGTTGTTGCTGGAAACAGAAATCACAGTGGACAAGGTTACAAGAAAATTACATATTACATGTGAATAATATCTCTAATTAACAGCTATTACAGTTTTGTCGCATTCAGCACTTTTTAAATCACGAATAATATGTCAGTACACAATAATGGAGAGTTTAACTGTTCATGAGCTAGCTGTCACTGCACATTGAGGCTCGATAGCCCATTAGCTCGACATTTAGCACTATTTCATACTACTTCTTCGATTATCCAGACTTTAAAAGGACATTCAGAGGTTAAAAACGAAATATTAAATGTAAAACCTCGCATATCTTAAGAGTTGAGGTAGATTAGTGAGCGAAGATACTGGGCTTACTTAACAATACCATATGGTTAGCCAGCTAGCATGCTAAACACACTAACAATACCAGACCTTTTGACACAACTACACACGCAACTGACTTGAATACGTGTTATTAAAATACTACTATATGTTCTTTTCTATCTATAACTAAATATTATGAGCATACCTGGCGAACTAGGATCCGTAGGCAGCTACAGGCTTAAGTGTACTCCTGCACGCTTATGACAGCTGTGCTCTTCCCAGAGCGCCTCTCGTGTAATTCCTGCACTGACCACAGCGACACTGAGCGCTAGAGAGCGACATGCGCGCTAGTCGTTTACAAGATTGCAAAGTGGTGGTGATGACTGTGACAATACCTCATTAGCGCAAACACAAACACATTCTCACCAGTTAAAAGTTATCAAATTTCTCCGGGAATTTAAATCTAGGCGTTTAGGTCAACCAGACGCTGCGCAATGTTGTGGCACCATTGATTCTTACTCTGCGTGACGACACGCTGACCGTTCCAAGATGGCGACGCGCCGACGTGCCTGGAGCGGTCGAATGTGGCATCCATGGTGGTATCTATATATACATACTTATAGATTGTGCATCTAAAATCTAGCTCACATGGATATATGTAACTAAAATAACTGCAGAGAAATCACATCTATCTTTTGTGACAGCACATGGCTCTTTAACAACAAAAACAGTAGGGGGAGCGGCCCAACATTTATTTATTTATTTTCATAAATGCTCGCTGTCAATCATTTTTTTTATGTTTAAAGCAAAACTTAAAAAGTAATTTTAATTCAAACAATCTATAAAAATATTTAATAAAAAAAGCAGACTACTCTGAATGGTCCGTCCTGACCTGCGCCGAAGAAAAACAACGCCGTCTACAGCCTGCACAATAAATGACACCAGAATAACGACATTGAGAAACTTTACTAACTACTAGGGGTGTAACAATACAGTATATCGTGTCACAATATAGGCCTGTCGCAATACAAATATGTAGCAATATCGTGTCGTGGATAGTGACTATGTGTTGTGTGAAAAAAAAAATCAAGTTTACAGAGTTTTAGTGTCAGTACTACATTAAACTATATATATATATATATATATATATATATATATATATATATATATATATATATATATATATATATATATATATATGTATGTTGAATGTTGAATATAATGTATAATAATGCAACAGGGTGATATTTGTGGGTCCTGATAATGCCAAATGTCTTATGTTACCAGTAAAAAGTGGCCTACATTATTTTAGATATATCTAGCCAGTGACAGAGTGCAAACACATTCATCTAAAATTAATGTTTCAACTTTACAATATTTTTATTATGGTGTCACCATTGTCCTGTGCATTTAATTACCAGCACCAGATTATTCATTTGCAATGCAATACTAAATTTAGCATTTTAATCAACAGTACATTGTTTGTTATCCTTAGGCTATGTCTGGGAGTATCGTGAGTTCAGTATTGTGATCTGGCATTTATTGACATTGATTCTCATACTTCATGTCATAACTGCAATTCAAGCTGCTTATTCCAACATGAAAGCAATCACTTGTGATCTATTCTGCAACACACTGGAATGTATAATTATTGCACTCTTTATAATTATTAGCCTATCTATTAAGAAATCACCCAAAATGCATGGCTATGCCATATGCTTTCATTCTCGAGGTCTCAAAAACTGCAACCATTTTGTCCATAGAAAAAAAAAAACATGCACGAACTAAGAAGCTTTTTATGTTTTCTTTTCTCCGACATATTCTTTACAAATGATTGCAGTATTATTATTATTTTGAAAAAATATTTAGAACACAATAAAACAAATGTATATTAAAATATATACATTTATTTATTTATTACACTCACACACTGGGGACATGGGGTAATGTCCTCATAAGTCACCCTCTCCTTGTAATACCTATGTCATACCCATGTCATTATACAAATTTGTGTCCTGATACACACACACACACACACACACACACACACACACACACACACACACACACACACACACACACACACACACACACACACACACACACACACACACACACACACACACACACACACAAATGCCTTTGCTTTTATTGTGGAAATTGAATGGTTGGTTGAGTTCTGGTATTATGACCTTTGTGAGGCTACTTTTCACACATGAAGTCTATATTCAGACTCTACCAGTAGGTGGCAGTATTAATCTTTAATTACCCTTGGCCTCTCTCAATTCTGTAACCATAAACGAAATTAAAAACTCAGTTTTAGCTTAATTTAGCCTCATACATTAATATTCTGAGACTAACAAGATAATATTTTTGCAGTAATGTTACAAGTAAAACCTTAATGTTTATGCATAAAAAAAGAAAAAGAAGAAAAATATGTCATCATTTCCTTGACCATGTTGTTTTAAATGTGTATTAATTTTCTTTATTCTTCTTTATTTTATTCTTTCTTTCTTTCTTTATATATACAACGAATGGGGACTTAAGCTTTCAATCATAAACAAGATAACCAATCCATACTTTTGAGTGATATTGCAAATCTTTGGAAGCACTTTATTTTATATATATATATATAGATATATATATATATATTTTTATATATATATATATATATATATATTACAACTGGCTTCACAAGATCACATTCCTTTTCATCTTTTCACTGGAAAAGCATATCCCTTCAGTCTTAAATCTCCATAGCATTCCAGTGAGTAAAGAAAATCATGCAGGGCATGTAGATGATGTAGATGACACAGTTTTCATTTTTTGGGTGAACTATTCCTCCCTATATTTCCCTCTGTTATAACTCACTCCACAAGTATAAAGTATCGACATAAAGAGCTACATTTCCACTTGGATTTATTGAAAGAAACCAATCAATAACACATTAGAACACATATAATATGTTTACTTGCATCAACAAGTATATAAACGTGAACATTTTCAGTTCCAGTTTAAAGAAAGAAAATGTTCTGCTGATCTGAAAACAGAAGGAAATGCGTTAGCCCTCGTGCTATGGCATGTCTGAATATGCAAAACACCCTTGCTCAACTTGCTTAAGGCTATGACTGTAAAAATGTTAGTAAACATATGTATATGTCATGTTTTATTCTTTCAAGGGGAAACTGTATCATTGTGAGAAACGTTTTCTGTCAATGGTGTTATGTTTCGTGTCCATTCACATCATAAGAAAGAATAGAGATTCTGACCAGTACATCATTCCCAATGAGGACAAAAGGAAAATGTCTATTATTTCCTGTTAGACAATGAGGAAATAATGTTCTAAATCAACCCAGCTGTTTTTAAACATATGTATATCTAGTGTTTATCATTTGCGTATCGCACACAATGTATCATAATTTTGTATGAATACTGGGTGAAGTTTCGACCATGCTTGGGTGGAGATGTCCTGCCTGAGGGTTTCTGAAAAGAAATCTCCCAGGTGTCAGACCGTCAATAGCAACACGAGAATTATATCAGTCTGTCCTTTGTTCTGCTAAAATGAAGGAAGACGTCCCTGAGATTTGGACACAGTTTCTTTTTTTTTTAGGTTATTCTGGAGGTAAAAACAGCATACTTCATATCACAACACAACCATATACCATTACCAAACTATTTATGTTTAACAAAATGTGATTTGCCACCACAATATCAAGATGCTGTGGGTGGTTGTTTGTTGCTAAGTGGTTTGGAGTGGTTGTTGCTAGGGTGTTTTGTGTGGTTTCTATTACCTCTATTATATTATGTTCTCTGTACACTCTTAAAAGTAAAGGTTCCTTTTTGGCATCTATAATTCCATAAAGAACCTTCAAAATCCATGGGACTTTCCATAGCACAAAAGTGTCTTTCCTTTTTTTTTTTTTTCTTTCGTTTTACGCGTACGCGAGGGTCAGCGTACAGTGCGCTTGACGCGAATTTCGTCATCAGAAGAGTACGCGCACCACTGGATTTTTGTCAGTACGCGCAGGTCGCACGTGCGCATTTATGTATTTATTTTGTAGTAATTATTTTATCCAAAAGGTGGTAACCGTGCCCTGGGGGCGTTGATTCACAAGGTAGTCAAAAGAAAAACTGCACAAACAGAACAGAACGGAACGCGTGGAAACTACAGCTACAGTGGAGGCCTACATAGACGAAAAATTGTGCAAAGAGGTTAAAAAGTACCCTCATTTGTACAACTCTTGCATGAAAGAATACAAAGATATTTACATGGGTTGTAACCAGCAGCGTAGCCAGAAAAGTGACTCTGGGTGTGCATCAGAAAAACTGGGTATGCCATATTTAATGTCCGATTAATGTGCAACCGGACAAAGTAAATTGTTGTAGGGGGGTCTGGGAGCATCCTCCCCCATTTTCGGGATTTTAACGACGCATTCTGGTGCACTCTGACAAGAAAATAATTGGAAAAAACAACATTTGCTTTAAGTAAAAACAAAACAAACAAAAAAATTATTGACGGCTGGGCATTGACACCAATTTCACCAGTGGATTTGATTTTGATTCTGAAGCTTGTGGTTTGATTTTGATTTGATTTCCTTGATTCATTATTGACTAATTTGGGGCCAGTCAGGTACAGCAAATTTCCTCAAAGAAAAAAATCTCTCTCAACACTGTAAACTATACAGGGAACCACAGCTAGTAGCCTACATTACTATTATATTAAAGATTAATTTATTTGTAAGCTACTTACATATAAATTACACAGTATAATAACGTTATAACGTTTATAATAACGTTATAATAAAAACAAAATTATGACAATTATATTTCTATTCATTTTTATATAGACCTAAACATTTAAATGGTGGCTGTCATAAAACAGATCTATACATTCAATATTGAAGCACATGTTAAGCACAAATACAATGAATATGCAATAGTGCATATATTTAGCAAAATGCTCCTCTCGAAGTTAATTTTTGTAGCTGACTGATGCGTTTTTGGACATTGAAGGGCTTTTCTGAGGTAAATGTGACGGTAAATTTGACATTATTACAATATGTTTTAATGACACCTTTCCATAGTTGAAACCTTTGGATAGGGATGGGTATCGTTAAGGTTTTAACGGTATTACTACTCTTACCGATACTGCTTATCGATCCGGTACTTTAACAGTATTCTTATCGGTACTTTTTGTTTATATATATATGTAAAGAGCTGAATTAACTTTGCTTTATATTATATGATGTCTGGCATTTTTAGTGTTTTATATAATATACAGTAAGAACTGACAAATACAATAAAACAAAGATACAAATGAAATAAAGTGATTTCATTTGTTCATGTGTTCAGGTAAGCAATATAGGCCTAGCCTATAAAAGAAATTGAAGTAAATTAACCAAATGTAAAATAACTGCCTGATTTTCACTGTATAAATTAATAGATTAATGCTTATTAAATCTAACTATATTCAGATGAAGAGCTGTGAGTGACTTTCTCTTTGCACTTTCTTGTTTGATTAACATTGATGGCACAATCATCAGAAGGTGACTGCTGTCACTTTAAGACAATAGATAGGCTATAACACACATCGGATTTTCTCCCAGCTGTTCATGCACACTTACGATATAAACTGCGTTTAAGTAGCTAAATCCGGTTATTTTAACATATTTTTGTGTGCATTTGATCGTTTGAACGTGCACCTGAAGCCCAACGTGTAATATATTTGCGATCCGTTTTGGAGCGCGCGCACAGCGTCTCTTGCGCGGATTACTGTGCTTTCAACGTTTTAAAACGTTGATAATAATCAAACATTTACTGCAATTTAGCAACAGTAAAGACTGGATTTTACAACAATCATCGATTGTGCTGATTCTGACGTTAAGTTTGGGTTTTGGGAGGAATGAACGCGCACAGCTGTGAATAGAAGGTGTGCTAGACGAAACGCGGCTAGTTTTTAATAGTTTTGCCTCAGATATCTTTTCTGATCCTTGGAAGCCAAAATCGAAAGCCACACAAGCCACAGAGAGCCAAGAATGATCGCGACAGCTCGAGAGACGTCTATGGTCTCACTCCAGTCTATGGTAAAGTAGCCCATTTTCGATACTTGTGAGGTTTGTTGTGCTTGCAATTTCACCTGGACCTATTTTAGGTTGTACGCCACTGGTTGTAACGCTTGGCGAGAGATTGCTCAAAACTGCGCATGTGTCGAATGCCTGTGTATTCGTACGAGTCAAATGAATTATACTTTCCGAAGCTGTTTGTTCGACTGTGCGTGTACGCCCAGGTATACCGAGGGCTTAAAGGCACAGTTCACCCAAAAATTAACATTCTGTCATCATTTACTCACCCTCAAGTTATTCCAAACCTTTATGAGTTTCTTTCTTCTGCTGAACACAAAGGAAGATATTTGGAAGAAAGTTTGTAACCAGGCTGCTTTGGGGCACTATTGACTGCCATAGTAGAAAAAAATACTATGGAAGTCAATGGTGCAGTTTCCCTTAAAGGGTTAGTTCACCCAAAAATGAAAATAATGTCATTTATTACTCACCCTCATGTCGTGTCACACCCGTAAGACCTTCATTAATCTTTGTAACACAAATTAAGATATTTTTGTTAAATCCGATGGCTCCGTGAGGCCTGCATAGCCAGCAATGACATTTCCTCTCTCAAGATCCATAAAGGTACTAAAAACATATTTCAATCAGTTCATGTGAGTACAGTGGTTCAATATTAATATTATAAAGTGATGAGAATATTTTTGGTGTGCCAAAAAAACTAAATAATGACTTATATAGTGATGGCCGATTTCAAAACACTGCTTCAGGAAGCTGCTTTTGGGTGAACTAACCCTTTAATCTTCAAAATATCTTCCTTTATGTTCATCAGAAGAAAGAAATGTATACAGGTTTGGAACAACTTGAGAGTGAGTAAATAATGACAGAATTTCCATTTTTGGGTAAACTAACCCTTTAAGTATGAGCAATAGTACAAGAAGTGCTTCCTTAGTAAAAGTTACATTGGAAGTCAATGGGAACCAAAAATGTTTGGTTATCAACATTATTCAAAATATCTTCTTTTGTGAAAGAAAGAAAGTCATACAGGTTTGAACAATATGAGGGTGAGTAAATAATGACTGAATTTTCATTTGTGATTGGACTTTCCCTTTAACATAGTTAAAGAAAAAAAGTTTCTCCTATCATTCCTTGCATGCTTTTCATTACTCAAATGTGGGCGTAAAATGAACTGTAATAGCTATAATATTTTCCCAGCATTTTAGAACTTTGATCAAGTCTTGACAAAGCTGTGGTGAAATTCGTCTGTGTAAATATATTTTAATGCGCACTAATTGCATATCTCAATATGAAAGACATTCAGTACATCAAACATTCTCCGTGTAGAGAGTGGGGGAGGAACCTGAGCTTGACACATGAGGAAGTTGTTCTGATCCCGTTAGACACTTCCTCTGTTTTCCACTGACATCCAACCATATTAAAAACAATACATCTCATCTGACAAGTTCCACGTTCACCACAATGGCAGAAGTATACCGAAAAATGTACCAATTGCTCCCTTGTGAAATAATTGTATTGAATGTGCACTTGTAGTGTACTTCAAATCTTAAAAGTATATTTAAAAAAAACTGTACTTGCACATAATTTAATATAAATGATAAAGGCCATTTAACGAGTGCACTTCCATGACTTCCTGTAAGTATTCTTTTAAATTGTGCACTTTATAATAATGTAAAATTAAACGTTTCACTTTAAAGTACAATTTAAATCATTATGCTTTAATAATCTTTTGCTCTACAGAAGTGCACAAATTTTGATGTGTTGACTAACATATTAAAGCACATGTAAAGTACTTGTGTATAATTTTAACTGTAGTGTGTTATTCAATATTACATTTAAAGTTTGTTATACATTCCAAACTTCATCATTAAAATGGGCAAGAACAAATTTATTTAAATACATGACACAAATTTCAATAGAAATTACATTAAAGTATTAGTTTACCATAAATGCCTGTCAATACATTCAGCATTACACTTTAACCATATCTCAAAAGACAATTGAAGTATTCATGAAATAAAGATATACTTAAAGGGTTAGTTCACCCAAAAATGAAATTTCGATTTCGATTCAAATTAAGATATTTTTTATGAAATCCAAGAGTTTTTTTTTATTTTCCGTAGAATGCAACGAAATTACCACATTCAAGGTCCAGAGAAGTACTAAAGACATTGATAAAATAGTCGACGTGACTGCAGTGGTTCAACCTTAATGTTATGAAGCGACAAGAATACTTTTTTTGTGCAAAAACAAAACAAAAAAATAATAACTTTATTTAACGATCTCTTCAGTCTCCTACACAGTTGATGCAGTGAATGCAGTTCAGTGCTTCCGTGTTTACGTCAGAACGCCGGCTCAGTATTGGCCGATGCTGTTCACGTGAACAGCATGAAGCATTTGTGTGATACAATACGCATAAGCTGGTGTTCGGACGTAAACACAGAGATTATTGAATAAAGTAATTATTTTTGTTTTGTTTTAGCGCACAAAAAGTATTCTCGTTGCATCGTAACATTAAGGTTGAACCACTTTAGTCACGTTGACTATTTTAACAATGTCTTTACTACTTCTCTTGACTTTGAATGTGGTAATTTTATTGCTTGTGATAAAAAAAACTTCTCGGATTTCATCAAAAATATCTTAATTTGTGTTCCGAAGATGAATGAAGGTCTTGCGGGTTTGAAACGGCATGAGGGTGAGTAGTTAATGACAGAAATTTCATTTTTGGCTGAACACCACTCTAAAGTTCAGCTAACTGCATTTATTATCAAATATAATCAAAAGTAAATATGATACATTTTTATTTAATTGCAATTAACATGCAATTAAGTGTCTGAAAACAGTACAGTATATTATTTTCATAAGCATTCTTTTTAAAAGTATGCAAGAGTATACTTGTTTTTGACAAGGTCTGTTCTTAGCATTATCAATGTTTTTAATTCTTCTGAGAACTTCCTATGAAGTACAATTGAAGCATGACATGCTGCTGCCAATGCAAATGCACACGAAGGACAAATTCATCATTGTTGACAGCAGCGCCACAGAGACGAGTTTATGGTGCTGATGCAAAGAGAATTATTCTCTTCACCCAACCTGTTCAGCAGCTTCCCACAGGACTGGTTTGGACTGAAGACATCCTGGCATGTGTAGAGAAAATGGTGCTGTCCCTTTAAGGCCCACTGGAATGCACGTGTCCCCCTCCACCACCCCATAAAAAGCCGTCTGAGCCCTGATTGCACACCTGTGCAGTAGCTGGAGATGCGATTGCTGTCCAGGGCCTCCGCCTACTGCATTCCAGCCCCTAACCCACACTCCCGCTGCATGCTGGGGCTTTACCTCTCAAACGGGTGAGTGGCAGTAGTCGGGCAGGTCCTAACAGGCATCCTATTCCCATCTCAGAAATCCATGGCATGCGGAATACCTCCCTCTCTTTCTGATAGCCGACCATGCCTGTGTTTTCATAGGAATGCGATGGATAGAAATAATCGTGACAGCCCGCACACTTCATGCCTGTGCCTGTCCGCCACTTGTCAGGTTACCACTTCATCTGTCAAACTAATGTAGCCCAGCTTGGGCTGGGAACGTTTAGATTTAATTTTAGGTACAAAACTAATACCTTAATTTCAACTAGCAGCAGTTTCAATAGTAGGCCATGACTTTTGTTATGGGTTACAAAAGTTTGTTTAACTAGTCTTAAAGAAGCCCTGGCTGCTATAGGGTTTGCTTGTGTGTACATACAGTATGTAATCCACTCCTATTGTTGCTTTCTGGCTTTCTGTACATCCTGTCCTTTTACTGTGGGCAGTCCGGGCATGGTGAGACAGGCTTGCGGTTTTTCTGCATTAGCCATAAGCCTTTAGGTAAAGCTGGGAGAATACCGTTTTGAGACCCCACCTGTATTTATTTAGCAACTTCATTTGCACACAGTAGTGAAAACACCAGGTGCTCCCAATGTGAGATTAGAAAAGATGGGTTATAACTATAAAGACATGCTAAGTATTCATATAAAGTGGATCTACTATTATGCTTGATCTGACATTTTTAGCAGTGTAGCCTATGCTAATGTTGCTGACAACGATTAGCCTATATTTGTGGTGTTTGCCAAGCCTAGTATCATTACTATTTCTCATTCTCAAGGTTAGTGATTTAAACCACTAAACCTAAATATTAAACCTCGGCACATAACTAATCTCAGACCGTTTGCGCTATGGACATGAATGATACCTGAAATTATGCTTAAAATTAGCATTTAGCATGGGAAAGCCCTGGCAAATTTTGTATGGGCATGGACTGCTCAAATTTATTTAGACATTTGAAAATCTGGTTTATATACCAATGTAGTTATTATTAATGGAAAAAAAACTAAGGAACCATTTTATTTGTGTTCTAGTTACATGTACTTACTATAGTAATAACAGTAAATTATGCATAATTACATGCAACTAATCTTATGCACTGTAACAAGGACACCTTAAAATAAAGTGTAACATAAAACTAAAACTATATAAATTTTTGGTTACACTTTATTTTACAGTATTATTAATTAACTACATTTACTTACTATAGAGTTACAGTTAGGGTTTGGTTTAGGGTTAGTTACTTGTAATTATACATAATTTACTATTATTACTATAGTAAGTACATGTATAACTACAGCACTTCATGTAAAATAAAGTGTTACCAAATTTTTTTGTAATTGAAATAAATCTGAAATAAAAAAAATAAAAAAAAATATTAGATGAAAAATGTTAACTTAAAGAACTTGGAATTAGAAATATTGCCTTTTTACCTGAAATAAATAAGAAGTACTAAAAAAAAAATAAAATAAATAAAAATTACAAAAATGTAAGCATAAAAATTAAAATGAAAACTGAAAATATAAAACTAGCTAATTCAAAATATGAACAATGCTGTAATAGTAAATGTGACCCTGGACCACAAAACCAGTTGCACGGGTATATTTTTCTTTTATGCCAAAAATCATTAGGCTATTAAGTAAAGATCATGTTCCATGAAGATATTTTGTAAATATCCTACCGTAAATATATCAAAAATTCATTTTTGTGAGTGGATATGCATTGCTAAGGACTTCATTTCGACACAATTTCCTCAATATTTAGATTTTTTTGCACCCTCAGATTCCAGATTTTTAATTTGTATCACGGCCAAATATTGTCCTAACCTAACAAACCATACATCAATGGAAAGCTTATTTATTTAGTTTTAGATGATGTATACATATATGTAGTGTAAATGTGCCTCCTGTTTACTTTCATACAGTTCAGTCTCATAACAGCTCAAGAATATCATCACATCTCTTTGAAAGAGTCTTGCATTTAAATGACAAAGAAGTCAGAACTTTGCTGCATTGTTCTGGTGTACTGTCAGGAGTCTCATTGGTCTTTTGTGTATCCAGAGAGCATGAGGTCAGGCTAAGGGTCTTAAGGAGAGGGCAGACCGTGGAGATGTTATCAAGATTCATTCTGGCCCCACTGCCCCAGTACCCTTGACTACCTGACCTGAAAGTAGAGACCCATTGTCTCTGACTCAGGCTTTTTATTGCTTCTCTTGAATGACGGAGCTATGCTCAAAACAAAGGTCTGTGTTTGCTTGCCCAAGGTGTCAGTCCTCAGACTCCCTCACAATGGATGCCCAGTGTTTACACTCCAATGACCTGAGGTGTACCAAAGCTGCCGCAAATTGGTTTGTTTAGAAGGGGTAATGGCAAACATTACATTCGATCACAATAGGTTCATTAAGGTGACAATAACATTGGGTAAACAACGTATTAAGCTCTCTGTAGTAGTGGCAGAAACACTGAGTAGGCTATATTGGGCATTTCAATTAAGAAATCATGTATATTTTATATAATTTACGGATTCACAGTCATTACATCATTCAATGAAATAATAGTAATAAAAATAGATTTGACATTTTCTTAAGAAAACGTGAGTTAAGAAAATGTGAAAATCTCAAGTCTCTAAAATATTCTGAGCTCTAGATATAGTTCAATTTCCAATTTAGGTGCACAGGATGTTTTTTCCCCCCAGTGTTTTCGTCCACCAGGTTAAAATCATAAACCTAATCGTTTAGAAAAGTAAAATCACTCCTTTCATCAACAATCTGCATAATCTGATATTCATCTTATTCATGTCCTTAGTGCAAATGTGTGGCGTAATATTACATTACAGTATGTGCCAAAGTTTTATGGCAGATAATAATTGTATATTAAAATAAATCATATACCTTGAACATTTCATTCATTAATACAGTTTAAAAAAAATGATAATAAAATATGACAAGATTTCAGAGTTAAAGTGTGTAAGAAAAAAAATAATCTTAATTATGTAAGATAACATGGTCAGGTCAAAGTGTCTGAATAATGTTTGGTCCCAAATTTTTATCAGTTTTACAGGTAGTCCACTGTATGAAGAATTTTTGGGCATAATATGTCACAGTTTACTTTATTTTGCTATCCTCATTTATATAAATGAACTATAGTGTCCTGCACCCACTAGTAAAAAAAAAAATATATATAAAAAAATTATATCTAGTGTCTGTATGACTGACTGTATATGCATTAGTGATATTTGACATAGAAAACAGCACTAATAATAAAATTTGAGTAATACAATATCACTCTTTACGTCATGTTTGGTACTTTACATGTGATAAGTTTTGTTGTTTTCAAGTTGTATGAGGTTTCTTATTTCCCATGTTTTGTCATTGAGTGATGTCACTGTGTATCCTACATGTTCACACCTGACACTTGGGAAAAACAAGTTTTTCCAGGGCCCGAAAGTGTGGGAAATGCCACTTAGATTAATTTTTCTCACACAAAATTGCACCTTACATCTTCAAGGACCTAATATTGACTGACTACTATTTGACTTCTGGGCATGTCAGGTCTTGATGATTTGAATTCTTAAGAATCAAAATAGGATGTGTGTTATTTATTGCGGAACAACTCAACTGTACACGGTGTTTCTAATATTAACATAGTAAAATTCATTTTATGATGTAATTGTGAACTGAACTCCAGGATAGTCCATCTTCATTGCACCTGCAATACTAATCCAGCAATTTGTGGATAAGAGATGAGCCACCATGGACAATGAGACACATGCATTCTTCTAATATTTAGAATAGTGGTCAATTAATATAAGTTTTACATTTGGTCTCCCTCAGTCTTAAATATTTGGTTAAAGTCTTGTACTAAACAAACATTAAGATTTTATACTTATACGGGTAAATAACAAACAACTTGTTTCCCGAGATCACACAAAGGCTTTCTCCATCCTGCCCTTCATTTCTAGTACAAAGCTATGGCTACAGGTGAGGTGGGTCTTCTAACCTGTAAGCCAATCAGAGAGGTACTTTTCACACTTTGACCAATCAGAGCGCTGACCAGCCCCTACTCGAACCCAAATACTTTACACAGAAAAAAAACCCATCAAAGTTTACCTATAGGTCTATAAGCAAACAATAAGAACATTAAAAGTAGATTTAACATGTTATAAAGATTTTTGAAACTCAAAATTACACATTAAAATTTTCGAGAAGGACGGGACAGGGTGCTCAGGTGTTTTGTACCTGCTCCTTCAGCCCTTGAGAAATAGGCTAATCACCAGAGAGGGAAAAGTCGATTTACCTGTAGCCCGGGTTCTGGCATCTCTCACTCTGCTCTGTCTTCTGTTACCTGCACCGACTTGAAAGTCCAGTTCCACAAGGAAGAACCGCGGAGGAAGAGAAATATGTCACAGGAGACAGACAGGTAAGAGTCATGACTGCGACACAATCTTCCATTACCTCAACACAAGTATCGGAACGTCAACGAGTGCCATTCTGCATTTTTACTTTCGTGTTAAATATTCTCTCTAAACTCTAAAAACTTTATCTTACAGTTGCATTAGCTATGTTAACGGCGTATAATATTATTCAGCTTTTTGTTGGTTTATTGTTGTTTTTATAGATGAATCCCACCGCAGAGGGAAAGTTTTTTTTGCGGTCAAAACGCCATTTTTCACGGAGGAAACACCTTGAATATAAGCTACCTGAAATTCATCCCCATTTATTTACAATTTAAAGGGGAAAGTTTATTCGCTATGCTATTTTTTTTTTAAATACTTAAAACAAAGAATAGATAGATTTTTCTGCATTTTTATGTTGTTTAGTTTATTCCGCACATTAAGTATCAACTTAATGTAGAAGTGTTTATGACAACGTTTTTTTTTTTGTTTTTTGTTTTAATACAAGACTTTTTGTTTTATGTGAACTTTGAAAAAATTGTTGTTTTAATCTACAGTGTTCAGTTCTGTTGTGTCCTCCATAATAACAACCCGTTTATTTATGTTTGTGGTGACTAAAACACATTTCTGTTTATTAAATAGACAAAGATGGAATATTAGTTTCTGTAGGGTGGTTGGTTGTAATAGGGGTCTTACATTTCTCAGATCACGATGATATCTAATTAATCTCTAGGTGTTTCAAAGAATTAGATGTTCCAATTACATGTAAAGTTGGAAACGTTGTGATCATTTGTACATAGAAATGTGTTTCAGATGGTTTAGCTCCTCACATAAAACCATATTAAATAGCTAAATCACTCACACTATACAGATAAAAAGATGAAAGGTGTACTGATATTGCCTTGTTGTTTGTACATGACTAATTGTTTAAATAAATATAAAATTAAATACAAACATGTATAAAAAAATCACTTAATATCAACTCAATACTATTTTTTTTTATAACCACAACATGATTTGCCTGAAAATTCAAATTTTACACAGTTATACCAGAACTTAGGTACTTGTGCTTATTATTATTTTTTATGGAAGAATATACACATAATGATAAAGATGAATAAGATTAAGTGTCCTACTTTACCTTATTCTACACTTTACCATGCATTTTCCAATGAAAGACCACACAGTGCTCACTGCTTGTCTGCATATCTGTGTTTACTAATGTGTGTTGTGAAGACACTACTTATGTCACTACTATAGACACTTCAATATTTTTAGAACCTTTTCAATAAACTGTGAACCCAACCCAGATTTGGGTTGGAAAAATATATCTATGTATGTAACAAAGAATATACATTAGATACATTATGCAGGGTAAGATGTAGTAAGATGCCCTTCTTAAAACAAAACAAAACTGTTCATTAGCTGTTATATTTTAACATATTTAGAGATGAGTTAAGCAACTAGAGGATGATGATGCATTTATTATGTATGTGTTAATGTATATATTATTTGGGGAAATAAATGGAAACCTTTGACTATTATAATAATTAAGATTTTTAAAATATAGTTACAAAATTTAAAGAAATGATTTTCTGACCCACTAGTGGGGTAAGATAAAACCCTACCTGGGGACAAACAAACAAAAAACGTTAAAAAGAAATTCGTACTACAAGGGTCTCACTTTATCTTTTAGTATTTGTTACCATACGGATATCCCAAATAAAAAAATAGACATAAAACCCTCTTGTATCCAACACAAAATAAATTCAGATATCACTATTATTCAGTGACAAGAATTATTTAACTTCAAAATAGGGAACATGAATTATTATCTCACAAATTATGTTGTAATAAGAATATGAATATGGATTCTCACAAATGATGTGCAGATGAAATGTCAAGATTAATAAATAGAGCATAACCATTCAATAAATATGTTCTAGTAGCATCATTTTTTTAATAATGCTTGTATTATTACATTTTTGTTGTGGCCTCAATTTTATTGTATATTTCTCTTTAGGTATATGGCTTAAGTATCCAAAAACTCTTTGGGGGCCACTGTATGTTACTGAATTTCTTGTTTATAGTGAAGAATGAAAGCAGCTAGATATAGATTTAATATCATATAATACCAAGTTGGTACTTCCTCATGTCGTGTGTGATACGTTTTAGCTCTAGCTGTCTGTCAGGCAGTAAAATGCAGAAGAACTTTTGAATCTGATCTGCGGTCACTATTTGGTTGGTTAGATGCATTCTGGCATCAATACACTGTACATCACACTCTCACAAAAGGTGCAGTGTGCAGGCTTGTTTTCATCAGTATGCAAAATAGCACTTTTACATGATCCTTTATCAGCTGGATCATTTATGTCTGTGTTTCTGTCTGCTAGTGTGCTGATATACTGTTTTATGTCCGTGCGTGTGTGTGTCCCAGTAAGAGGCTGGTTGTAGTGGTGCCCAATGAGACGTCCTTCCACCAACGTCGGGCCTACACCAGTGAGGATGAGGCCTGGAGGTCTTACCTGGAGAATCCTCTTACTGCGGCCACAAAGGCCATGATGAGCATCAATGGAGATGAAGACAGTGCTGCCGCCCTTGGGCTCCTCTATGAGTACTACAAGGTCAGTGACATCAGCTTAGACTTATTACTTTCATTATAATAATAATGTTTTCATTTCACATTATCATTTATTCACCCTCATGGTGTTCGAAACCTCTCTCTCTTCAGTGAAACACAAAAGGAGAAATTTAGCAGAATGTTCATGCTGTGTTTTCATACAGTGAAAGTGGATAGTAACTGGGCCTATAGTATTAAGCTCCAAAAAGCACCATTAAAGCACCACACACACACAAAATTTATGTATTTTAATCACATCTAAAATTTAAATCCATTTGGATTACACAGTTTTAACATAAAATAATAAATGTAATGCAATGCATATTTTTCAGTCATACATAAATGAAGATAAGAAAATAAGAACGAGATTTATGTAACAGTACTAATCAAGTGAATGTATTTTAAATGCACAGTTACCAGGTTTATATATTTATCATCAATAAATCCAATTTATTATATGTAAACCAGTCTTAAACATTTTAACTTAATTGAATCTTACTTGTACCAAAGCTAACCATATTTGAACTATGTTCATCATTTTTAACTGATTAAAGGATTAGTTCACTTTCAAATAAAATTTTCCTGATAATTTACTCACCCCCATATCATCCGTCGAAAAAGAAATTAAGGTTTTGATGAAAACATTCCAGGATTATTCTCCTTATATTGGACCTTAATGACCTTCCCTATTCTACTTACAGAACGAACGCGGCACCAGTTCCATTTTTTCTGTAAATAGAATAGAGAAGACGTATACAGCGTAAGCTTTTTGAAGAATACGAAAGTGCGGTTTTGGCAGAACCACTTGGAAGGCGATCATTTGTTTATATAAAGCATATACATTTACATT